>NW_028120706.1:0-261797 GCF_965178545.1 Coloeus monedula | reverse complement strand
GAAAACTCAGACTGGATTGGAGCCAGCATCCAGAATGGGGAGAGTGAGGCAGCGTGCTTGGCCCAGGCTGGGGCTGGTACAGGGGGTGTTCCCTGTAGGATGACACCTGTTTGGAGCAGATCCTTCTCTTCCTTTGTCCAAAGTCCAATGGCAAAGGACTGAAGAACCCACAAGTGGGGCCTGGAAGGAAAACGATTCTGTTAAAATTAGGCAAAGAATGCACTAAGAAAAAATGGACATCCTTTTTAGGTATGAAAGTAAGTAGGGGAAAAATGTTGAAAAAGAGCTCTTTTATTTGGTGCCACCTCTCATTGTTTTATGGATAAAACCCTCTAGTGAGCAATCAGAACAGGAGTGGGAAAGCCAGGAGCCTTTGACTTCCACAGTGGACTTAATTGCCATGCTTAATTTCAACAATTTCTTCTCTCTCTCAGGACAGGAAGCCCCACTTAACTTGTCCCATCTTTGCCAAAAGCTTTGGTGTTTGAGCAGCCAAACCCAAGGGGCTCTGGCCCCACCAGCCTGTACTGGAAGGCCCCTGGTCCTGCCTGTGGTGTGGGATGAATCCCCAGTTGTCCCCAGAGGGGGCTGCCCTGGTCCCTGCAGTGCCCAGCACCTGAGACACACAGAGAGCCCTGTCCAAAGGGGCTCCTTGTCAGGAATGTGGCAGCAGCCCCAGGAGCAGGCTGGAGGTGAGAACTGGGGCTGTGTTTGAGACTGACCAGCTCAGCTCAGTGTTTACCTGTGGGGGGAGTTTGGCCCCCCACACTGAGTTGAAGCTGGATCAGGGTGACAGATGCTGCATTTTGGGCACCCTGAGAGTTTCTCTCCCCCTTGGAGATTTCCTGCGGGGATGGGGCAGAGCAGGGAGCAGAATTAACCCTGCACCTCCCGTGGGCACTGCTGGCCTTTGTCTCTCTGCTGTGCCATCAGCCTGTGGGAATTTGCTGCTGCCGCTGCCACCCCACCTGGGGGCTGCGTGCTCCTGGCAGCCCTTCCCAGCCCCACACCCGAGCTCCAGCGCTGCCTCCAGGCTGTGTTGGGAGAGTTTGCTGGGAATGTGCCTCATCCCTGGGAGTATCCTTTCCTTCCAGAGTGGCTGGATGGAGCTTCTGGGCTTGTCAGCTTCAGAGTTTGCTTGCAAAAGTCACTGCAGGGAAGAATGACAAGGAGGTTTGTCAGAGTGCTGCTGTCAGACCCCACCTGCCAGTCTGTGCTTTGGCTTGGAGGTTGTTGTGTATTGGCCCTGCAGGGAATGAATGTCCCCTTCCCACCTCAGCCCAGCAGATCCCAAGGGCTCTTCCTGGAGTACTTACTCTTTGCTTCCCTTTGGGATAACTTAATCTGCACCCTTCCAGGAGCAATTCCTTGGCTTCTCCTGGAGAAAACCCCATGGCAGAGGCAGTCTGCAAAGGAGCCCAGAGCTGTGCTTGGAGCAGGGAGTGCTGAGAGCTGCGTGTGCCTCTGCTGCCCCAGGCTGGCAATATCCCCATGGAACAGACTGGGCAAATGGCATTAGAGGGAGCACAATCCCTTCCTGGAAGAGGTTTTCTCCTCTGCAGATCAGGCACGGGGCAGGAAGGGAACTTTGGAGATCAGCTGCTTTCCCCCAGAAAGCATCACTCACACCAGCATGGATGACATGACCTGTGCCCAGCGCTCACCATGCACCCGGCCAGAATCAAGAGCAAAGGTGGGTTTGGGTGTGAGCACTTGAAATAACTTTGAAAGAGAAGCAATCACCTTTTGCTGCTTCTTTCTTTCTTGCAGATGCTGGGATTGCCTCTGGGCACATGGGCTGAGCTCTCCCTGCAGGGAACTGTCAGGCCTTAACAGCTGTGAGGTTGTGTTCTTCTCAGTGGGGAACTGGAAATAATTATTAATTAATTGCAGAAATGTTTTCTGAACCTTTCCCCTTTCCTGGTAGATCTTCTCTCTCTGCCTCTGAATTTACAGCTGTTCCCTGGTGTCATTGGCCCTGCCTGAATTCCTTGCAGCTCCTCACTGGGAAAACCTGGGATGACTTTGAGGGGACAGAGGAGACATTTTCAGCTGAAAACCTGGGGTGACTGAGAGGGGACACAAGAATTGTTTGTGTAGGAAAATGGGAGGTGATGTCAAGCAGAGCAAGGTGGCATTTTTGAGGGAAAAGCTGAGGTGATGTTTAGGGGAAAGAATGCACATTTTGGGGGCAGAAAAGAGTTAATATTGTACAGGAAGGAAAAACTGGGGGGTAAAACTTGATGTAATCTGTAGGGGACAGAATGAATATTTTGGAGCAAAAATGAGGTACTCAGTAGTAGACAAAGAAGGAAAATTTTGGAGGCCAAACTTGACAAAGTCTCAAGAGCAGAGAATGAACACTTGGAGGGAAAAAGGAGGTGATGAATACTGAGCATGTGGGGAAAATTTGGGGGCTAAATCTGAGCTAATCTCTAGGGGAGAGCATGAACACACTGAGGTAACATGAGGGAATCAGTTGTGGGCAGATAGGGAAACTTGTGTAAAAATAATATTAAATAAGCTGTAGAAAGAACATTTTGAGGTAAAAATGAGGTAAGCAGTAGTAGACAGATGGAAAACTTTGGGGGTAAATCTTGATAGAAGCTACATGGTAGAAAGGAAATAAATATTGAAGGAAGAATGAGGGAATCAGTAGTGGACAGGTAGGGGAATTTTGGGGGGTCAAACTTGAAATGATCTAAAGGTTGAGAATGAATCTTTTTTGGTAAAAATGAGGTAATAAGTTGTGGACATTTCAGGAAAATTTTGGGGGTTAAACTTGAGGTAATCTCTAGGGAGAGTGTGACCACTGACATGAACTGAGGCAATCACTGGGGCTAGGCAAGGAAATTTGGGGTGTAAAACTTGGGAAGATCTGTAGGGCAAAGAATGAACATATTGAGGAAGCAATGAGGTGATCAGCAGTTAAGATGAGGTAGAATGTGGGGGGCAAACCCTGAGGTAATTATGTAGGAACCATAAGTGGTTTTGAGAAAAAATCTGACCTAATTTGTAGGGGACAGAATGAACATTTTGGGGGTAAGACAGACATAACCTGCGTGGTTTGGGTTTTAAAATCTAGTCAGTGCACAGGGGACAAAATAGACATTTTGGTAATAAAATCCGAGTTCATCTGTAGAAGAAAGAACTCATGTTTTGAGGTAAAAAGAAGGTGATCAGAACTGGGCAGGTAGGGAAAACTGAGGGGGTAAAATGTGAGGTCATCTCTAGGAGAGAGCAGGAGCATCCTGAGGTAAACGGAGGGAATTGCTGTGGACAGGTGGGTAAATCTGGCAGGTAAAACTTGAGGGAATCTCCATGGTAGAAAATGAGTATTTGGAGGTAAAAATAAAGTACTCAGTCAGTGGTGGAGATGTACGGAAAATGTTGGAGGTAAAATCTGAGGTGATCTGTAGCAGAGAGAATGCACTTGATGGGGTAAACTGAGGTAATCACTTATGGACAGGTAGGGAAGTTCAGAGGGGTAAAAATTGAAAGCATCTGTAGGGCAAAGAATGAAAAGATTGAGGTGGAAATGAGGAAAGAGGTAGTGGACAGGTGGGGAAAGTTTTGGGGGCAAATCTTGTGGTAATCTCCAGAGCAGAGAAAGAATGCTTCCTTGTAAAAAATGAGGAACTCAGAAGGAGGCAGATGGGGACATTTTGGGGGTAAAATCTCAGGTCATCTCAAGGTGAGGGAAGGACTGTTTGGAGGTCAACTCAGCACTCACTGTGTCTTCCTTCCTTGGCATCAGCTGGCAGGGAAGGGAGAAGAGGCCTCAGGCTGGAGAGGGGCAGGAGAAAGGCACTGTGGGCAAAGGCACCTCCCTGGCATCCCCAGGGTACCTGTGGGGAACACAGCGGACACTTTGGGAGCAAAGGGAGGTGATGGCATTGTCCCTTTGGGGGATGCTGGCATTTAGATCATTCCATCCATTTGCCTGCTGACATTTCCCAGCCCAGGGGCTTTGGCTGCCAGGGCAGCACAAAGATTGTTCCCTGGGTGGTGCGCAGATTTGGGGGTTGGCTTTGCTAGTTCAGATGAATTCTACCCAAAGCCCTGAATTCCCTGCTGAATTGCCACTGGCATAGCCTCCCAGCGCCTCCTGGAGCATGGATATTCCCATGCAGAGCTGCCTATTTAACACCAGCTGTGTCAGGACCCAGCAGAGCTTCCAGGGAAGCTCAGCAGGGTCAGGGCAAGGACAGCTTCATGTTCCATAGAATTTGCTGTTTGTAACCCTCATCCCCCAGCCCCCCCCCCCCCAATGTCCCTGGGGGCACCTGACAGAGTTCCCTGGAATTCAGCTGCCTGCACCCCCCGAGCTGGGGCTCCAGGTGATATTTGAAAGCAGGAACAGGCGCTGGCTGGACACGCTCCCAGCCCGTGCTGAGGCAGCCCCTGTGCCCACGGGAGGACTTCTCTCCCTGCAGGAGTTGATTTCATTCCAGAGCCTCAGGAGTGGCCTCTGCAAGTTCTTTTCCCTCAGGAAAGGGATGCACATCCCTGCCTTCAGGGCACCTGCAGTGGGAGCCACCTGGGAAAGCTTTCCATCAGTTGTGCAGTTCCAGCTGGCTCCCCAAAAACTCCCAACTCAATCCAAAGAGATTTCTCTGACTCTGACCTTTCATTTGAAGGCATCTCTGAGGGCATTGCTTGGCATTTCATTGCTGTGGGCGAAGCTTGCCTTGGCCTTAACACTGCTGAGGGATGATGGCCTCAGGCTTGAAGGGAAGGCATTTTGGGTGGCTGGGACATAGCTGGCAGGTGTGTGGGAGGTCAGCACTGGGAATTGCTGTCTGAGCCCCTCTGCAAACAGCCCATTCTGACATTGCCCAGTGCCAGCTGTTCCTTGGGGCATTTTTGGGGTGTCAGTGGGGTCTGTCGGGACTGAAGCATCTCTGGGTGCCTGTTCAGAGCAGCCCCTGGCCGAGGGGCCGCGGGCAGCCCTTTATCCATGTCCATCCCAGCGCTGCCCGGGCAGCCCAGTGCCCGTTCCAGGGATGTGTGTTTGGCACACTGCGTGCCACGGGCAGGACACTGCAGGCACAGCTCCTCTCTGCAAATCCAAAGCACAAGAGCTGCTGCTTCCCTTCCTGGGCCTCCTGGCCTTCTCCTTCCCCCCATTCCCTGCCAGCTGGGACACACGGAAGGAGCACCAAGGAACACTCCTGGCAGTGAGCAGGAGTCGCTGAGAGCTCTGTGCAGCTCTGGGCCACAAAAGCTGGCCCGGCCTCAGCAGCCCCTGGGATTTTGGGCTGTGAACACTCACCTGTGGGAAAGGCCCCTCTGCAGGCAGGAGCAGCCCTGACCCTCTCCAGAAGAGCTTTGGCTGTGGAGCAAGTGAACCCTCAGGACTTGCCTTGCTCATTTCTCCCTGGAAAGGGCCATGGAACAAGCACCTTTACAGCTGTTGGGTAAATCCTGGAAAGGGCAGGAAATCAGGGTTATGGGAAGAGTTCAGTGCTGTCACACAACTGCTCACCTGTGTTGTTGCATGATCAGGTGCTGGCCATGGAGCTCTGCCCTATGGCAATTACAGGGGCTGGTGTGGCAAGCAGCATTAGCATAAAAGAAGGAGTTGTATTTGCATAGGAATGATCTTGCTGGCACTTGGCATTCCTATCCCAGGCAGGACATTGCCAGGAGCTGAGATTGGCTTGGCTGGAGCAGGGTGCTGAGAGTGCCCAGGTGTGGGTTCAGTGGCCAGAGGAGCCATTCACATAAGGGTTCGACTTGGTGGTCCTTGTGTACCTATTGCCACTCAGGATCTCCTGTACTCTGGAAACAAAGAAGAAACATTTTTCCCTGGCCTTTTAAAGCCAGAGGTTTTTGCAGTGGAGCGTGCAAGCCGCAGAGAAAGCGGGGGGGAGGAAGGAGAGCATCAGGTCTCAAGCGGCAGTTGTGGGATGAGCGGCTCAAGCAGCAGCGAGCCCCGGCGAGGCCCCGGTCCCGCAGCGGGCGCAGTCAGAGCAGGAGCGGCAGCAGCGGCCTCGGCGCCAGCGGCCGGGCCGGGGGAGCGGCTCGTCCCGCTGCAGCCGCGCTGGTTGGGCGGGGCCGCGGCGGGCGGGAGGCCCCCGGGGGAGCGGCCCGGGGCAGGGGGAGCGGCGGCCTCGGCAGTGCCGGGGCTGGGGGAGCTCCGCGTCCCCGCGGGGGCTGCGGGCGGGGCCGGGCCGGGAGCGCCGGCGCTCCGGTTGCGCCAGGGGGCGCCCCACAGGGCGGGCGGCGCTGAGGGAGCGGCGGCCTCGGGGGGGGCCGGGGCGGGCACGGGCGGTCCCCGCGGCCCGGCCGCTTCCAGGCGCGATCCAGCGCCTGCTGCGGGGAAGCGCCGCCCTCCCGGCGGGCCCGGCACCGGCACGGCCCCGGCTCCCCACGGCCGCAGCGGGAGCGTAGCCGGAGCTCCGGCGGGAGCCCAGCCCCGCGCTGGCCGCAGCCGGAGCGGCAGCGCCGGGCTCGGCGCCAGCGCCAATCCCGGAGCGGCACTTGCCAGCCGCGGCGATCCCGATGCCTAATGCCATCCCCCATCCCACCTCAGTTCTCCGAGCCCGGCAGCCGCACCCCGCCCGCCGAGAGACAAGCGGCTCGGCCCGGGACCCCCAGCAGACACCGACAGGACCCAGCCCCGAATCCCAGGGCCCGGGTCCCGTTCCCACCTCAGCGCCTCGGGCTCGGCGCAGCGCCGGGAGTAGCCCCCGGTGCCGGGCTCCGCACAGCGCTCCGAACGACGGTCCCGCCACAGCCCGGGAGGAGCAGGATGAGCATCCACCGCACAAAGCGGAGCGGGCGCGGATCCGCCGGCATTTACGGGCGCGGGCGGGGCGGGGCGGGCCCGGCACAGGTGTGAAGGGCGGGGTCCGCACAGGTGCGCGGGGCCCCAGAGCGGCTGCGCGGGGCGGGGCCGAGGGGATTTAAGCCTCGGGAATCGGCGCCGCCGCCATTTGCTCCCTCGGCGCTCCGTGGGAACGGTTGTGGCCGGACCGGGCTCTAGATCTCTGTATTTCCATATTTCTATGTCTCTGTAGTTCTTTTCCTTTATATTTGTGTTAGTTTGTCTTCTTCTAACCCTTCTCCGTTCTCCCCCCTCTGCCTCCCCTCCCCCACCCCCTACACCCCCCCCCTACCCCCCCCCCTCTCCCCCCTAGCCCTCCCCTCCCTCCCCCCCCGGCCCGGTCCCCCCCATCCCCCCTCCCTGTCCCCCTACACACCCCAACCCTGCCCTACCCCTCCACCCTCTCTCCCCTTCTCCACCGTTCCTTCGCCCCCATCCCGGGTCCCCCCTGCCCCCTCACCCTGCTCCCCTTCCCCTCCCAGTTCCCCCCACCTGCCCTCAATCCTCCCCCTCCGTCTGCCACCTTTCCTTCCCCCTCCACCTCCCCCTGTTCCTCTTCCCTCGTTTCCCCTCTGCACCTTGACCCCCCACTTGTGCTCCGTCCTCGTCTTCCCCCCGCCTCCTTTCCTGTCCCCCCATCCCACTTCTCCCTGCACACCCCGAACCCCCCACCTGCGCTCCTTCTTTGACCCCCTCTGCTCCCTTATTCCCATCCTCTGTCCCGTCTTTCCCCCGCAGCCGCGGGGCGCGGGGCACGGGGCGCCGGAGAATAAAGCCCAGAGGGCCGGAGCCCGGCGCCCCTGCCCTCGCCCCACACGGGCCGGGCCCGCTCGGCGGGTCCCCCGTGCAGTACAAAAACAGCGCCGGGGCTCCGGCTTTCCACACATCACACTGGGGATCCCCTCCTCAGGAGGGGTTCCCGGGGGGGTGGTGGGTTTTGGGGAGGGTGGTGGGTTGGGGTGGGCCCCCTCCTCAGGAGGGGGTCCCGGGGGGGTGGGTGGGTTTCAGGGAGGGTGGTGGGTTGGGGTGGGCCCCCTCCGGAGGAGGGGGTCCCGGGAGGGGGTTAGGGTGGGCCCCCTCCGGAGGAGGGGGTCGGGGGGAGGGGGGTGGGGCGGAGGGGGGACTTTCCCCCCCTCCAGTCCCCGCCCCCTCTCCCGGACCCCCTCCTCCGGACGGGGCTCACCCCAGCCCCCTCCGCGGGACCCCCTCCTCCGGACCGGGGCCTCGGGGAGGGGGGTGGGGGTGGGGGGGGGGAAGCAGAGGGGGGTCACGTCACTCTGTGGCATGAACAGACATAGAGATCACAGGCCAAACCAACAGCCCCTCCCGCCCGGACCCCCCCACCCCACCCTCCCTCCCCCCGAGGCCCCGGTCCGGAGGAGGGGGTCCCGGGGAGGGGGCTGGGGTGAGCCCCGTCCGGAGGAGGGGGTCCGGGAGAGGGGGCGGGGACTGGAGGGGGGGAAAGTCCCCCCTCCGCCCCACCCCCCTCCCCCCGACCCCCTCCTCCGGAGGGGGCCCACCCTAACCCCCTCCCGGGACCCCCTCCTCCGGAGGGGGCCCACCCCAACCCACCACCCTCCCTGAAACCCACCCACCCCCCCGGGACCCCCTCCTGAGGAGGGGGCCCACCCCAACCCCAACCCACCCCCCTCCCCGAAACCCACCACCCCCCCGGGAACCCCTCCTGAGGAGGGGGCCCACCCCAACCCACCACCCTCCCCAAAACCCACCACCTCCCCCGGGAACTCCTCCTGAGGAGGGGATCCCCAGTGTGATGTGTGGAAAGCCGGAGCCCCGGCGCTGTTTTTGTACTGCACGGGGGACCCGCCGAGCGGGTCCCCCGTGCGAGGCTCCAGCGAGGGCAGGGGCGCCGGGCTCCGGCCCTCTGGGCTTTATTCTCCGGCGCCCCGAGCCCCGCGGCTGCGGGGGAAAGAGGGAACGGGGAGGGATGAGATGGGGTAGGGAGAGGAGTCGGGGTGGGTTGGGGAGAACGAGGGGGGAAGGGAAAGGTCGGGTGAGGGGGAAGGATGATGGTCAGAGGAGGAGGAAGAGAGGGGAGTCGGGTTGGGGAGCGGGGTACGGAGAGGGGAGAAAGGAGGGGTGGGGGAGAAAGGAGGCGGGGGGGGTCGGGGATGCACAGGGGAGCAGGGAGAGAGGGTGGGGGGGCGCTGGGGAGAGGGCAGGCAGGGGGCTGGGAGAGACAGGGAGGGTGTGGGGGAGAGAGAAAGAAACTGGGGGGGGTAGGAAAGAGGTGATAAGCGGGGGAAGAAGGAGGAGGATAAGGGCAGGAGAAACGGGGGGAAGAAAGACGGGGAAGAAAGAGGGGGAGCGGGGGCCTCTCCCGGGCCACGCCGGGGGAGCCCGGCCCGGCCGCAGCCTCCCCGAGCTCTGAGCGAGCAAATGGCGGCAGGGGCGATTTCGGGGGCTTAAATCACCTCGGCCCCGCCCTGCGCAGCCGCCCTGGGACCCCGCGCACCTGTGCGGACCCCGCCCCGCGCACCTGAGCCGGGCCCGGCCCCGCCCCTGAAGCCGCCCCCGGCCCCGCTCGGCCCCGCCCCAGAGCCCCGGCCCCGCCCGGCCCCGGGGCCCGCCCTGCCCGGCACGGGGGCGGCTCCATCGCTCGGGGCCCCGCCCCTCTCTCCCGGGCCGGGCCCGCCCCGCGCACCGGGGCCGCACCGGGGCCGCTCCCGGGACCCTCCCCTCCGCTGACAGACACCGCCCCGCTCGCTCCCGCTCCTTGCCACGCTCGGCAGCCACCGAGGCCGCCGCCCTCTCGGCTCAGCCGCCACCGGGCGGCAGCAGCGCCGCCCAGCTCAGCCCGGGGGCAGGCACAGAGCACAGGGAAAAGCCGGCTCCGGGCGCTCTGCAGCTCCTGCAGCCCGAGCGTCTCGGCTCCTGGGGCCAGGCGCTTGCTGCTTTCCTTCCTACAGAAAAACGCCGGCTCGTTATTCTCAAAACCTGCGGATCTCTATTCCCAGCTTCTTATATTCCTGTATGCGACAGAGTAGAGAGAGAGGGCTGGCTCATTTCAAAATGAATTTACATCTAAATCAGTAGCATTTGCCTATAGATGTAAAAATGAAGAACTTAACACGTTTTAGTATTCTGCACACAGCCCTCGCTGGGAGGAATGGTAAAAAGTTAAAAACAAATGAAATTTTAAAAGTAGAAAGTTAGAAACAAAGTTACAACGGCAGAAATTTAGAAACAAACAAAGAGGTAAAATACAAGAAACGAACACGTTTCTAAAGGTAGAAAGTTAAAAACAAACAAAGTTATAAACAAAAAAAAAATTAGAAACAAACAAAATTAGAAAGGTAGAAATTTAGAAACAAAGTCAGAAAGGCAAGTGTTGAGCCTTTGACAGGGTACCCCTCCTTCTCGGACCAGGGTGAAAGAGCAGAGGAGGCTGCTGTTCTGCTAAATTCTTTATTTCACGGTCTCACAGCTGTCTTGAAGGCAGAGTTCGAATGGGGTTACATGATACAGCCAAGCAGCAGCAGCAGGCAAAAACAGCTTCTTCTTTATGCTCCATACACTATATTTTTTCTTATAGAAGTGTGGATTCCATTTGTTCATTGACCAGTAAGATTAACACACGATTCTAGTTTTCCTTAAACCCATCCTGGTCTAAATCTAACAGTCGTAAGCCTCACACAAGTGTCATCTGCCCTTGTTCCATAAGGAATCCCTCTACAGACAGGGAGTTGTCACCGGCCCCGTGCTCATGGGCTGCAGGGGACACCTGCACTGAGGAGGAAATGGAAATGGGAAAGAGGGAACTGCAACCTGATGGGACGCACCTCTGGCACCACACCTCCTCTTGTTCCTGCTGTCCTGGAAAGCCCCAAGTAAATCCGGTCCCTCAGACCTTGCATCCCTGAACACCAGGAGAGCCGGTGTTTTACCCAGATCCCAGTGCCCTGCACGGCTGCGCTGACACGAGCACAGGCCGATCACTCCGCCCAGCACCATCCCTCATTTTCCTCCCACGGCTCCCCAAGCGTCCCCAAACCACCCCAGCGTGTCTGTGCCGGGGCCAGGGCCTGCCCCGAGCCCGACCAGAGGCTGTCACCCAGCCCTGCACCAGCTCCCACCACTGGGAGAGCTGGGAATGCACTGAGAGCTCGGCTCCCCGGGCTCCCCAGCACCCAAACCGGTCCTCAGACACACAGAAATGCCCAACCTGCCCCTCTGGGCACAGCCAAACACCACAATTCCATCATCCCCAAGCAACTCTGGCACTTGCCTCTTCACCTCCGCCCATTTCCAGTAGCCGGGGCTAGGACCGGGCTGTCAAAAATAGCATTCCCTAGGCAGTTCATCCCAGCGCAGAGGAGAAGAGGAGCCTGTCCCTGACCCACACCATGGGCAGGACAAGGGGGGCCCTAGCTGGCTTTGCCTACTCCAACACCACAGCTCTTGGTCCCAAAGATGGGGCGAGTTCAGTGGTTTTTCCTGTCCTGAAAGAGAGCAGAAAAGGGAAGTTAATCCCACTGTGGAATCCAAGACTCCTGCATTTCCTATTTCTGCTCTGATTGCTCACCGTGGAGTTTTAGCTATGGAAAAAAAATGGAGAATGACACCATAGCAAATAAAAAGTGCCCTTTTCCAGCATTTTTATTCCAGGCATTAAAAGGATGCTCATTTCTCTTCTAGCATTGTTTCCCTCATTTTAGGAGAACCGTTTTCATCCCAGGCCCCACTCGTCAGTTGTTCGATCCTCTGGCACTGGATTTGGACAAAAGAAGGGACGCACCTGGACTGCAGGAAATCACTGAGAGAAACCCTTCCAAAACGTGACAGAGAAAAACAACAGGAGATGCAGGAAGACACATCCCTCATTTGCACGTCTGGAACGCTTTTCTAAAGACTTCTCTGCATCTGGATGCTCTTTGCTCTTGGCTTTCTTCACAGGAATGCATTTGCTGCTAAACACGTCTCAGACCCTTACCTGATCGGGATAAGGTGGGATGGAGATGAAGACTCCCACAGGGAATAGCCAGGGAGATGCAGGGCCTGGGAACATCAAGGACGGAGAAGAGAAGGAACAGGGATTGTTTTTCTTGTTTAGAGCCAGCAGTGCTGTGAGCTTGGAGAACACACGGCACCGCAGGGATCCAGGGCAGGAGCGGGATAACTGCGGGATAAGGGGAATCTGCTCCCACTCCAGGGCTGTGCCAGTGAAGGAGGGGAATTTTTTAGTGCCTTCATTACACACAAAAACCAAACCCAGCACCACCGAGCTGGACTTTCGTGAGCCGCAAAACAAAGCGGCCCCTGGCCTTTGGCGGAACACAACCTCACCGAGTCACGGAGCCAGGGGATGACACTTGGGAATGATCCTTGCTGCTGCCTGCAGGCAAATCGGATGAGGGAGCCACAGGAGCTGCGGGGTTTCCTGCTCTTCCTGCAACGCCATCGGTCCAGACCAGGAGACCTTTCCTGGAACAGATCTTCCCTGTAAAGGGAGCTACACCAAAGCTCAAGCCCTCATTTAGAGACCCTTGGAAAAGGAAAGGTGAGAGGGGATTACCTGGAGCCCCAGGGGACCGAGGCGAAGGCAATGAAGAAGCAGACAGCAAAGTGCTTCCACTGCTTCTCACTCCAGCAAAGGGAACATCCCTGGAATTTCATGGCCAGCGTCGCTCCCAAACCCCACAGGTGAACCCACACGTACTCCAGGACTGATCTCCTTCAAACTTCCAGCAGCACAGACTCACCGGGAGGAACTGCGATCCAAGGACACACATCAGCAACCGTCTTCCCGCTTGCCCCTCTCTCCACATTTTCCCTTTCCAGCGGGATGCAGGTGCCACCCCCCAGAGGCAGGAAAACTGCCTTGCAATCCGCTACAAAACCTGCCTGGAAAGCCCAGGATGCCCGGAGCCAGCAGCCGTTTCTCCTGGAGCTCCTGCTGACAGGCATTTGAAGCCTGCTGTGCCTCACAGCTGCTTTTCTGCCAAGGGCATTCCCATCTTTTCTTTTTTAGCCCAAAGAAAGGTTTGCAAAGCTGAGTTTTGTGAGAAGCGCTTCATATTTGGATCGTTCTTAACTTGGAGTTTCCCTTGGCACCAAAATCAGGGGCTCACCTTTTGCTTGGAGCTTGGCTGAAGTCCTCAGCAATGCCAGGGAATGTGGCCATTGGAGGCTTTGGGCAGATTTGGCTCATCTGCCTTTTTAGGCCTTGTTTCTTTCTCTCAGCCTTCCCACTGGATTGTGGCCTCCGAGGAATACGTAAAATCCCATTCCATTCCTATTCTTTCGGACAATTTTTTGTACCGTCCCTGTACAAAACGAGGCCCCCTGTTCGGATGCTTTTCCCCACCGTTCCCCGGCACTTTCATCTGCCGGTGCATTCCCTGCGTTGCTTGGGCTCTTCCCAGCTCTCTGAGCTCCTTCACAAGGCAGCAGATCGATTTGGCCCAGGAACTAAACCCTCCCGAGGAATTGTCTGATGCCATCTCCGCATTTGACACCTGATCCTTGTGCTCAAAGGATCCCTCTTTCTTCCCTTCAGCCAATTCCAAGGCTCGCTGCCCCCAGCTGCGATCAGGCCCCAGCCTGATCCCTGCAGTCTTCCCTGCCGGGATCCTGCTCAGGAATCCCTGGGCTACAAATGTAAGAATTCATTCTTCCCACCCCTGCCCAGTTCCAAAGGATTTGGTGTCTGCCTTACCTGGCTGGAGCCTGCTTCCAACTCTGTTCTTGCTGCTTCTGCTGCTTTCCAGTTCCCAGGAATTCCACCGACGGAGCGACAGCGTTTTCCAGCTCCGCCAGGATTCCCTCTGCTGCGTTTGGGTGCTGGAAGGATATCAAAACCAGGCTCTCTGGGGCTTTACTATCAGGAAATTACATCCCCGGATTTGTTCATTTCCAAATATTATCTCTTCCCAACAAAGCACTGGGCATCCAAGGAATACAGAAAGTGATGGGCTGACCACTGCTTACTCCTCTGGAATGTCAGAGCTTGGAAAAAAAGGGCACTTGAGGCTTCTCCTGGTGCTGCCCGTGAGGTGTATTTTACTTGAGAGCCCCTTCCCGTGTCTTTCCCTGTATCCACCAAAAAATCCACCCCTTCATTCCCCAGCTGCTTGCTTCCTCCCTCTTTTCCTGTATCCAACAGAATTTTAACAGGTCAATAGTCCCCTCTGCAAGAGCACCTTTCATTCCAAACCTAAGAACAAACGAATCACTTCCCTTCCACCGTCCTTATTAGGATTCCACTGAGAGCAGTGGATGGAAAATGATCCTCTCCTGGTCCCTGCTGGATTCCCGGAGCAGGGATCCTTTCCCTCTTTCCCCCCACCACGGTGCCCTCCTCCCCCTCCCGCCCCACCCCACACCCTTTTCAGGCTTTGTTCCACAGCTTTTGCCTCCAGGCCTCAGATCCTTTCGTTCTCCACGAGCTCCCAGCAGCTCCACAGCCTTTCCTCTCCCATCCCGACCATTTCTCCGGGAATGGAGCTCCGCATTTCAATTGCCTTCTCTTTTCTCTGACTACTCCCACCAATCCAGAAGACCTAAAGCTGACACAAGGAACACTCGGTGCCCACAAATCCAAACCCAGACCCGGCCATCCCCAAACCAGCAACTCCCGGACAATTTGCGTTCATTCCAACCTAACACTGAGGACTCACCCAACCCTTCAAAATTCCCAAGAAATATCCTGTTGCCTTCACAGCTCCCAGGGGATTCTGCTTCGTGCTCACACGAAGGATTTGGGACTTCCCTGAAAAAACCCGTGCAGGGCACACCGGAATCCCCGATCCCGAGAATCCGGGGAGCGTTAAAAGCTCGGTCCAGCCTGGGCCCCCGGAAATTTTTGCCAAATATCCCCCAAGTCCTCGGGATAACAGAACTCTCTGGTACTGCATTTTTGGCGTTGTAAAGCCTGGAATTCCTTTATTCCTAGTGCTGGGCTCTGCATATGGCCGAGAAAATCCCGGCCTCCACACAGACCCAGGTTCCAAACTTTTTGATACATTTTAGCAAGCCGAGAAATTCACCTTCCCTGCTTGTTCTTAAGGGCATCCTTCTCTTCCCTTACCCGGCGTGCTCTCTCCCACTGGGGGTGGGTTTTCCCCTTCCCATGCTAATTAGTCCCTACTTCTAGGAGGTTTAGGTACCTTTCTTCCCTGGCAGGGATTTCTTAACACAGCTACCGAGGCTTTGGGAGTCTCCTTTATCTTCTACTTTCTGGATCCATAAATGCCACAATCCAGACGCCCAACTTCAACAAGACATCCTTTCTACCTAAAAACACACACTCTCAACTCTTAGATCTTTTAAAGTTTTACCCCCGCAAAATTCCCCTATTTTTCCACCACTGAATTCCTCAGTCCTGCTTCCAAGGATTTCTTGAATACCACGGGGCTTTTCTCAAGATTTACCCCCACGACCTTCCCTACGTGCCCACTGCTCATCACCTCATTTTTCCCTCAATGTGGTCGTTCTCCACCCCAGAGAGTTTGTCAAGTGTTGCCTCCAAAATGTTCCCCATCTCTCCACTACTCAGTTCCCCATTTTGCCTCCAAAATATTCAATCTGTCCCCTCCACATTGCATCCACTTTTACCCCCAGCGTTTTACTTCCTCTACAATATTGATTCAACCTTTTCCACCCCAAAAATCTGCATTCTCTCCCTTAAACAGCACCTCAGCTTTTCCCTCAAAAATGCCCCAGAGGGAAACTCAGATTCAGCCCCCAAACTCCCATTTGCCTACACAAACAGTTCTTGTGGCCCCTCTCAATTCCCCCAGGCTTTCAGCTCAAGGAAGAACTGGAAGCCTATTCCCTCATCTCCACCCTTGTTTTGCTTTCCTGGAAAACCTTGCGATCCCACACTTTCTCCAAGAGATCTGCTGGGACTACTGGAAGGTTTGCTCTCTCAGAGCGCCAGGGGGCTTTACAGCACTTGTTCCTCTGCATCTTTACCCTTTTATCAGCTTTCCCCTGGAACGGTGTTGTGGGAGAAGCTTGGAACTACCAGAAATGGATCACGTTCACATTTTTTCCCCACCAGTTTTTATCTGGTTTCAGATTCCTGGAATTACCCTCAAATGTGCCCTAGAACACTGCTGTGAAAGGATCAATGAGAAGAACAGCCGGAAAGCAGAAAACCACCTCCAGCAGCAGCCACAATGATCCCATTTCTCTTCTTACCTGGTCCTGCCAGAGCTCCCAACAGCCATTCCCATTCCAAAACAAGAGCTATGGAAGACATTCCTGCTGTCCGTGAGGGTGAGGCGGCAGTTCTGGATGTTCTTCGCTGTGCAATCAGACAACAAACAGAGTGTAAATGATCCTGGTGGTCCCTTCCAAGCCAAACCACCCCGTGATTCCATGAGTGGATCAGCACCTGTTCCAGCTCCATTCCAGAAACCTCCTCCCACTAACCCAGAACTTTCCTTTTTCTGCTCAACATCAGGGGTTTGCTGCCGAGTGCCCCGGGCAGGGGACGCCTCAGCCTTCCCTGGGACCGCAGCATTCCCTGGGCTGCCTCAGCATCCCCTGCGCTGCTGTTCCACGCCCATCCCGTGGTCCAGCGCCTGCGCGGGCTGCAGTGCCGGGCTCTCCCCACGAGGCGGCAGCACCGGGAGCGAGCAGCCCCGGCCGGTCCCGCTGTCTCGGGGCAGCTGCGCCTTTAACCCGCCCTGAGCCGGCGGGGCCGTGAACACAGCGGGCACAAACCCCACCGCTCCCCTTTATTTCACCCTCAGAGGCACAGGATCGCAGCATTTCCTGGGCTGCAAGGGACCCACAGGGAGCATCGAGTCCAAATCCTGGCCCTGCACCCCAAGAATCCCACCCTGTGCCCGAGAGCCTTGTTCAGACCCAAACTCTTCCCCCAAGATCCTGAAAACACAGCGGGGCTGGGAGAAGGATGACCACGGAGGATTTTTTTATACAGATCTCCTTGCACGATCGTTAAATAATATTATTAGACAGTCCATGAACGCATCCCTGTGCCGGGACAGCCACCCCTGTGCCGGAACACTCATCCCTGGGCCGGAATACCGATCCCCCGCGGCCCCCACCGTCCGCTCGGGGCTGTCCCCGTTCCCCGCTCACCTCCGAGCCCGGAGCACCCGCCCCGGTGCCCCCGGCCCGGCAGCGCTGCTCCCCGGGCTCCCCGCCATCGCCGCTCCTGGCGAAGAAGGGCGGAAGTCACCGGTACCGCACCGATGTGGCTATTCGACCTTCTCAAGATGGCGGCCGGAAATACCCCCCCTCCCCCCCGCTCCGTCTATCCGGCTGCCTGAATGCTCCCGCCTGCCCCAGGCGCCGCTGACCCCACAGTCGGTGTCCGCGTAGCGGGAAACGCCTCAGAAAATTGCGTGCAAGCGCTGGGCTGGCGTCGGCGTCGCGTTCAGGCAGCCGAATAGACGCAGCTTGGGGGGGGGGGGGGGGGGGGCTTCCCTGCCGCCATATTGAGAAGGTCAGAAAACAGTGCACAAGACCGCCATCTTTAGTGTGGCAGTGACGACACTTCCGCCCTTCGCCGCCATCTTGGGTGCTGGCAGAAGCCACTTCCGGTCGAGCCGCCATCTTTAGTGTGGTACACTTAGGGCCCCCGCCGCCCCTCACAAGGGCTTCTGTCTAGTCGGCTGCCTGAATCCGGCCCGGACTCCGACGCCGGCCCCGCGCTTTCCGCGCGATTTTCCGCCGTGCTTCCCGGTGCGAGGACACGGCTGGCGGGGTCAGCCGCGCCGGAGGCGGGCGACGGCTCCGCGACCGGCGGCAGGCATCGGCAGGGACACCTCTCGCAGGGGGCCTACTGCGTCCGCCATCTTGAGTGTGGCGGAAGTGTAAACCACCCTCTGCAAGGTCCTGGCAGATAATAAAATAATAAAATCAAATAAATACTGTCATATTCTAATAAAAACGTCACTTAACGCCGTCCCGAGAGCGCGGAACTGCGCCTTCCTTTCCGAGCCGCCTCCTTGAGAGCGACACGCGGGCGACTCGATTCCGACCGTGCCCGCCCGGTGCCTCCCGCCCGGGTCGCGCTGCGACCGCGCCTCTGCTGCCCGGCAAAACCGGCCCCGCCGGGCCGCCCCCCGCGCTGTCATTCCCCGCGGTCACCGCCCCGCACGGCGCCCGTTCCTTTCCATAGCTGTGGCCCCGCTCATGCACGGCCGTGTCCCTTGGCGCTCCGAACCGCCCTTCGCCCCTCCCCTCCGCTGACAGACCCGGCCCCGCTCGCTCCCGCTCCTTGCCACGCTCGGCAGCCACCGAGGCCGCCGCCCTCTCGGCTCAGCCGGCACCGGGCGGCAGCAGCGCCGGGGCGCCGTGTCGGGGGCGGCAGTGCCGCGCTCTCGCCACCAGGCGGCAGCAGCGCCGCCCAGCTCAGCCCGGGGGCAGGCACAGAGCACAGGGAAAAGCCGGCTCCGGGCGCTCTGCAGCTCCTGCAGCCCGAGCGTCTCGGCTCCTGCGGCCAGGCGCTTGCTGCTTTCCTTCCTACAGAAAAACGCCGGCTCCTTATTCTCAAAACTTGCTGATCTCTATTCCCAGCTTCTTATATTGCTGTATATGTTAGGGTAGATAGAGAGGCTGTATTTGAAAATTAATCTAGACATAAATTAGTATGAGGCATTTCCCTTAAGTGTCCAAGGACATAGGCAGCAGCAAGGAAGGTGATGAAGCGAGTCAAGTTGAACCCCAGAGAGCTCTCAGCTCCTTGTGAAAGCTCAGACAAGCAGCAGAGAAAGAATTAATGCTCCCATATCTGGCATCTAACAGCCACAGGGCAAGTGAAAAGTTGGTTTCAGAGAATGAAGGAAATACAGAAAAAGCACTAAGTAATAAAAGGTGAGAAAAATCCATCACTCCAACAGGTAAAGGAAGGTAAACCACTTGAAGAAGCAGAGGTAGATGGAGGGAAAAAACCTCACAATTTAGAGTGTCCATGACACCCAGAGCTAAAACAAGGCCAGGGGATCTGGGAAGAGCTAAGCACATGTGCTCCAAAAAACAGCAGAAATGAAGTGAGATCTCTGAAGGGAACAAAAGAAAGAGGCAGGCTGAAGAAAACAAAAAAGTGCCTCCCCACTTTTCATTCCCTGCCCACAAAGCACTTTGGGATTTTTAATCTTGTCTCTTGTACTATGCGGTAGAAATCCAAAAATAAAGGTCAGGAGAAGCATGGTTTATTGGGAACTATCCTGCACAGCAGACAAGATATATCCTCATGCAAATGATTCCATGCAGCACTCGCATCTTCAATCGCTTCTTTTCCTCTTGCCGGGGAAGCAGAGCTGCTTTATTTACTCTAAGCAATATTTTCTCCCTTCTCCTTGGCAAAAAACAAGCTCCCATCTTGGCAATGCTCCCCAAACTACCTAATGCTCATCACCCCCCATGCTAAGGAGAGTGGAGCAGGCTAATTTATCACTTCTTATCATGATTAACTTGCCCAGCTGCCGGCTTCAAGAGCCCCAGAGTGCCTCGGGTGATACAGGATCACAGAAGGAAAAGCTCTGTTGAATGAAGCTGCTGCCACACTGGCCCTCTTTGCCTGTCAAACACATTCAGCTGCTCTTGCACTGCCCTGTGAAAACCCCCCATAAAATACAAGTGAAAATCCCTCAGCACCTGTGATAAAGCACAGCTGGGCTCTGCTCAGGGCATTTCAAACTACCGGAGGTATTTGTGACCTCCCCTTGCCAAGGCAACACCTCAGGAAAACCAAAAGTTTCTTTTCATGGACTCACAGGATGGGTTGGGTTGGAAGGGACCTTAAAGCTCATCTTGTTCCAACTCTCACCACACTCAGGACACATTCCACTAGACCACTTTGCTCCAAGCCCCATCCAAGCTGGCCTTGAACACTTCCAAGGCGGCGACAATCACAGCTTCTCTAGAACCTGTTTTGTTCCTCCCAGATCTAAAATCATACCAAACTTACCAGCCTCAGAGGTAGATTTCTATTAAATGTCTACATTTTTCTAGGACAGGAATCCAGCAAACATTGTTTGCATCTGACTTTGCAAAATGAACATCAGCTGCTGCCCACTTTTCTTATTTTTCCCCATTTGGTGGAACATTTTCATTCTGTTGTTGTTTGGAGCAGTATTTTAATATACCTGGCTGAGGCTGCTTAAAATAGCACAGCAAGATACCGGGGTGTGAGGGGTGGAAAACTGAGCTCTTGCACATCTGGTGTTTCTATTGTTGGAAGTCTTAAATCCCACCTCTCTGGTGGGACGAAATAGGTGGCACTAATCCAATTTCTAAAGTACCATGCATCACGCTGATGCGATTTTAAGACTAAAAAACAAAACAAAACAAAAAAGCCAATTTAAACAAAACCCTCTGCTCCTTTCCATTTTCTCTGTTCCACAATTTATGACAGAAGACAGGAGAGAAAGATTGTTTTGGGAACAATGTTTTCAGGACTCTAAAAAGAACATAAAAACTGCTCTGCCACACTCTCAGCTGTTACAGCCCCAAAAAGCACTGGCTGGCTCTCTTTGCTCACAGAGCCACAACTGTGGTGGGATTTCTACCCCAGGTACCAACCTAGTGACCACACCATGGGACAGTCATTTCTTGGTTTTCTCCTGGGAATAGCTACAGCACTTCCGTGTTGCAAGGCAAACTTGAGCCTCTTTTAATGAAACTGGACATGTGAAATGAGGTACACAAAGCCAAAGGCCAGCTGAACCTGTGATCTCTGAATGGGTCTTCACATTCTTCCCAGGAAGATGAATGGGAATCACTCTTTTGCCAGGGAAGCTGCATCAGCTGGGAATTTGCTTTAGAAAATGTGCTTTCTGCTCCTCTCAGAGCCAAAATTCCTACACATTTCTTCTAAGTCCTTCTTAGAGAAGGACCATGTTAAACTAAGTGACAGTGAAGCAAAATGACAATCCAGGAATAAATTTTCCTGCACATTATCCTTCATCCACGTGGGTGGTTTCTCACTGGCACACAGGGGTGAGGAAGGAACCCAAATGCATCACTGTACATAAAGTCACACGTGCTGAGGGGTGAACAAATCTCAGAGATACTGGAAACCTCCTCTGAAGACCCAATTCAGGGAAAGCCTGAGCTGCTTTGTGTTTCTGGGGGTGAAGAAGTTCAGGATCTTCCACAGATGCTCCGAGGCAGTAGGATTGTGCCTGAATCTCGCTCTGGAAATGCCAGTGGCTCAGCTGAGAGCTGTGGCAATGATTGACATTGCATTGAGAAGGGCCACAGTCCTGCAAGGCTCTTTCATCAGGAGCAAAGAGCGGCCTGGAGGGTGGGGAATGCTGGATCTGTAGCACCGAGTGCTCATCCTTCACCTTCATGTGGAGCTACCCCCAAAGCCGCCATGTAGCACTTTTTCTATTGCCCCTCTTGTGTATATTCTGGAGCAGCTGTTCCATGTGGCTTTTTATGGTGATCCTGTGGGAAGCAGCCATTCGCCTGCTGTGATATCCTCACAACTAAGACGAACTCCTCATTCCTTTTGGTTTTATTTGGGTTTTTTTATCTGTTTGTTTGATTGGTTTGTGTGGGTTTGTTTGTTTGGGTTTTTGTCTTTTTTGGTTGGAGTTTTTTGTTTGCTTTTTTATAAATGTCTGGTGAAGCTGGCACAGCCAAAGTCAAGAAAATGTAAACCAGGTTCGACTTTCCAGAAATTACTTTGGACTGGGTTTAGCTGCATCCCCCAGGCTCAGGATTATCAAGATATTTGCAGGTTTTGCTCTGCGCCATCAGCCTGCTCAGATTCTGCTCGGTGTTTCACAAATGGAGAAGACAATGGATGCTGTGCCAAGCTTCCTTTCAAACAGCAAAACCTGGGTCAGCATGAGAGAAAAGAAGAAGAAAAAAAGAAAATATTCATCAGTTAGAACAGAGCCAGTGTCCCACCATCTGCCCCTCCACTCTTCCTAATATTGTCTATTTCGAGACAAGCCTGGGTCTAAAGCTTCCCTCTCTCAGCTCCTGGTGCTATTTGCTACCTTGCAGCTTTGATTTCTGCTGATCTAAGTCCCTGCTGTCCATGTGGGGTTGAGAATGTTCAGCCTGGAGAACAGAAGGCCCTGGAGAGGCTTTGCTGTGGCCATGCAGGACTCGAAGGGTCCCATAGGAAAGATGGGGACAGTGTTCAATAGGGCCAGTGGCAAGAGGAGAAGCGGGGATGGCTTTTAACTGCAGGAGGTTGATTTAGGTTGGCTCTAAGGAAGCTGCTTTTTCACACTGAGAGTGCTGAGGCACTGGCCCAGGCTGTGCACAGAGGATGTGGATGCCCCATCCCTGCCAACACCCAAGGCCAGGTGGGAACAGGACTCTGAGCAAGGTGCTCTGGTAGAAGATTGCTCAAGTTGGAACAAGACGATCTTTAGCGTCCCTTCCAAGCCAGACCACTCAGGGATTCCATCATTCTGTGATGCCCGTTGTCCACTGCACGGTGACCCTGGACTCCTGTGAATTGTGACGTCACGGTCTGCATTCACACTGGAGCTCCCAGCATCCAGCAAAGAGGACAACACAAGCATTGGCCCTTGTGCCTACACACCCGTCACCCTGCTTGGCCCCTGCTCCGCTACTCCCGAGTGTTCCCAAAGGTCTCTTGTGCCTGGATTTTGCCGTTCATCCCTGCCAGATGCTCACATTTGTCCTGAGGAAGGTAAGGTGCCATTCCATGGAAATGGACACCACCTAAGTGCCTCTGTGGGGATGCTGTGGGACAGGGATCCCACTCCGAGGTTTTGCTACATCTGCAGGTTTCCAGAGACGAAGAGAAAGAGATGGAGGTGGATCTAAAGATTGATACAGAGGAGGAGATGGAAGTGGAGGGAGGAGAGACCGGAGAGGAAGAGATGGAGGTGGACGTGAAGGAAGAGATGGAGGAAGAGATGGAGGTGGATGCAAAGGAGGAGATGGAGGAAGAGATGGAGGTGGACGTGAAGGAAGAGATGGAGGAAGAGATGGAGGTGGAAATGGAAGAATACAGTGAGGACATGGATGTGGACGGAAAAGACGAGGAGGAGGACATGGTCCTGGGATGAGGACGGACTCCAGCAGTAGGACAGGTATGTGCTCCCCACAGGCAGAGTGGGTGCCCTGCTGCCAGGCTGGGGCTGGGCTGGGTGCCCCGCTGAGGGACACGGTGCCCCGTGGGCTGGATTCTGGCAGCACAAGCAGCATCCCCAGCCTGTCCTGCCCTTGCTTTGGCTCACACAAGCCCCATGCCAGTGCCTGGGGCCTGACCCCCAGCCCCAGCCAGGCTCAGCGCTGGCAGCAGAGTCCCGCTCTGCCAGTGTGTCCCAGGCTGGGGGCACATGGAACAGCCCTCTGTGCCTGACTGCAATGACTCTGTCACTTGCTTTTTCTTCCAGGACTGATGGAGATCCAGGCCAGAGACGGCACCCTGCTGTAGATACGTTTTAGCGTTTCTTATTGTCTTCTGTAAATACGTTTAATATAGTATCGATAGCTATGTTCTTGTAAATACGTTCTATAGATCGTTGTTGTTACAAAGGTTCTTACAATGTAAATATGTTCTGTAGTTCGTTTTTGTTGCTGCTCTTAGATAAATAAAGGACCTTTGTTTTTCATACCTCAGTTCTCTTGGCATTTTCTTTGGGCACAAGCCTCCATGGACCAAGACTTCCTTTGGAAACCCCCTCTGTCACCAGACTCTGGTACAAGCATAACACGAATTGATCCTCGTAGTTAAAGGCGTGACATTAATTGGCACAAATTTGTCCCTTAAGACTTTCTAGCACAGTAAATGTCAGTGCTCATAATCCCCAATTCCTAATGAAAGCTTTCAGTCTCCTCACCTGCCACGGCACCGCAGGGATCCACGGCAGGAGCGGGATAACTCCGGGATAAGGGGAATCTGCTCCCACTCCAGGGCTGTGCCAGGGAAGGAGGGGAATTTTTTAGTGCCTTCATTGCACACAAAAACCAAACCCAGCACCACCGAGCTGGACTTTCGTGAGCCGCAAAACAAAGCGGCCCCTGGCCTTTGGCGGAACACAACCTCACCGAGTCACGGAGCCAGAGGATGACACTTGGGAATGATCCTGGCTGCCTGCAGGCAAATCAGATGAGGGAGCCACAGGAGCTGTGGGGTTTCCTGCTCTTCCTGCAACGCCATCGGGCCAGACCAGGAGACCTTTCCTGGAACAGATCTTCCCTGTAAAGGGAGCTACACCAAAGCTCAAGCCCTCATTTAGAGACCCTTGGAAAAGCAAAGGTGAGAGGGGATTACCTGGAGCCCCAGGGGACCGAGGCGAAGGCAATGAAGAAGCAGACAGCAAAGTGCTTCCACTGCTTCTCACTCCAGCAAAGGGAACATCCCTGGAATTTCAGGGCCGGCGTCGCTCCCAAACCCCACAGGTGAACCCACACGTACTCCAGGACTGATCTCCTTCAAACTTCCAGCAGCACAGACTCACCGGGAGGAACTGCGATCCAAGGACACACATCAGCAACCGTCTTCCCGCTTGCCCCTCTCTCCACATTTTCCCTTTCCAGTGGGATGCAGGTGCCACCCCCCAGAGGCAGGAAAACTGCCTTGCAATCCGCTACAAAACCTGCCTGGAAAGCCCAGGATGCCCGGAGCCAGCAGCCGTTTCTCCTGGAGCTCCTGCTGACAGGCATTTGAAGCCTGCTGTGCCTCACAGCTGCTTTTCTGCCAAGGGCATTCCCATCTTTTCTTTTTTAGCCCAAAGAAAGGTTTGCAAAGCTGAGTTTTGTGAGAAGCGCTTCATATTTGGATCATTCTTAACTTGGAGTTTCCCTTGGCACCAAAATCAGGGGCTCACCTTTTGCTTGGAGCTTGGCTGAAGTCCTCAGCAGTGCCAGGGAATGTGGCCATTGGAGGCTTTGGGCAGATTTGGCTCATCTGCCTTTTTAGGCCTTGTTTCTTTCTCTCAGCCTTCCCACTGGATTGTGGCCTCCGAGGAATACGTAAAATCCCATTCCATTCCTATTCTTTCGGACAATTTTTTGTACCGTCCCTGTACAAAACGAGGCCCCCTGTTCGGATGCTTTTCCCCACCGTTCCCCGGCACTTTCATCTGCCGGTGCATTCCCTGCGTTGCTTGGGCTCTTCCCAGCTCTCTGAGCTCCTTCACAAGGCAGCAGATCGATTTGGCCCAGGAACTAAACCCTCCCGAGGAATTGTCTGATGCCATCTCCGCATTTGACACCTGATCCTTGTGCTCAAAGGATCCCTCTTTCTTCCCTTCAGCCAATTCCAAGGCTCGCTGCCCCCAGCTGCGATCAGGCCCCAGCCTGATCCCTGCAGTCTTCCCTGCCGGGATCCTGCTCAGGAATCCCTGGGCTACAAATGTAAGAATTCATTCTTCCCACCCCTGCCCAGTTCCAAAGGATTTGGTGTCTGCCTTACCCGGCTGGAGCCTGCTTCCAACTCTGTTCTTGCTGCTTCTGCTGCTTTCCAGTTCCCAGGAATTCCACCGACGGAGCGACAGCGTTTTCCAGCTCCGCCAGGATTCCCTCTGCTGCGTTTGGGTGCTGGAAGGATATCAAAACCAGGCTCTCTGGGGCTTTACTATCAGGAAATTACATCCCCGGATTTGTTCATTTCCAAATATTATCTCTTCCCAACAAAGCACTGGGCATCCAAGGAATACAGAAAGTGATGGGCTGACCACTGCTTACTCCTCTTGAATGTCAGAGCTTGGAAAAAAAGGGCACTTGAGGCTTCTCCTGGTGCTGCCCGTGAGGTGTATTTTACTTGAGAGCCCCTTCCCGTGTCTTTCCCTGTATCCACCAAAAAATCCACCCCTTCATTCCCCAGCTGCTTGCTTCCTCCCTCTTTTCCTGTATCCAACAGAATTTTAACAGGTCAATAGTCCCCTCTGGAAGAGCACCTTTCATTCCAAACCTAAGAACAAACGAATCACTTCCCGCGGTGCAGCTCTTTTAGTGACGCGGGGCAGCGGCCACACCTCCTGCAGTATCTTTATTGTACCTGTTTTACCATGCTCAGCATTTTATTCCCTTTACACCCCTCAGCCTTTCCCGTGCCGCTCTTTTTAACCAGCAGCGCTGCCCCGACGCTCCCGCGGTGCAGCTCTTTTAGTGATGCGGGGCAGCGGCCACACCTGCTGCAGTACCTTTAAAGGATTTTCGACCATTTTATTTTATACCCTTCACAGATGCGACCTTTGCCGTGACACCTTTGAAGCAGCGCCCCTGCCCCACGTGCGCCGCGGTGCAGCTCATTTTATCCTGAGGAAGTGGCTACTCCTGCTGCGGTGTTGTTGTTATTTCTCAGACCTTTCTCTATATTTTACTTCCCTCACACCTCCAGTCCTTTTACGTGCCGCACGTTTACCATCAACACCACCCCAAAGGTGCCGCGGTGCAGCTGTTTTAGTGAACCCACGCAGCGGCCACAACTGCTGCTGTACCTTTTGAGTATTTCTTAGACCATTCTCAATATTTTATTGCGCTCACACTTCCCAGCCTTTCCGTGCTGCTCTGTTTAACCAGCAGCGCTGCCCCGACGCTCCCGCGGTGCAGCTCTTTTAGTGATGTGGGGCAGCGGCTACACCTGCTGCTGTACCTTTATTGTACCTCGTTTACCATGCTCAGCATTTCATTCCCTTTACACCTCTCAGCCTTTCCCGTGCCGCTCTTTTTAACCAGCAGCGCTGCCCCGACGCTCCCGAGGTGCAGCTCTTTTAGTGATGCGGGGCAGCGGCCACTCCTGCTGCAGTACCTTTACAATATTTCTTAGACCATTGTCAATATTTTATTCCGCTCACACTTCCCAGCCTTTCCGTGCTGCTCTTTTTGACCAGCAGCGCTGCCCCGACCGTCCCGCGGTGCAGCTCTTTTAGTGATGCGGGGCAGCGGCCACACCTGCTGCAGTATCTTTATTGTACCTCTTTTACCATGCTCAGCATTTCATTCCCTTTACACCTCTCACGCTTTCCGGGCCCCTTTTTAACCAGCAGCGCTGCCCCGACGCTCCCGCGGTGCAGCTCTTTTAGTGACACGGGGCAGCAGCCACTCCTGCTGCAGTACTTTTAAAGGATTTTCGACCATTTTATTTTATACCCTTCACAGATGCGACCTTTGCCGTGACACCTTTGAAGCAGCGCCCCTGCCCCACGTGCGCCGCGGTGCAGCTCATTTTATCCTGAGGAAGTGACTACTCCTGCTGCGGTGGTGTTGTTATTTCTCAGACCTTTCTCTATATTTTATTTCCCTCACACCTCCAGGCTTTTACGTGCCGCACGTTTACCATCAACACCACCCCAAAGGTGCCGCGGTGCAGCTGTTTTAGTGAACCCACGCAGCGGCCACAACTGCTGCTGTACCTTTATTGTACCTCGTTTACCATGCTCAGCATTTTATTCCCTTTACACCCCTCAGCCTTTCCCGTGCCGCTCTTTTTAACCAGCAGCGCTGCCCAGACCGTCCCGCGGTGCAGCTCTTTTAGTGATGCGGGGCAGCGGCCACTCCTGCTGCAGTACCTTTACAATATTTCTTAGACCATTGTCAATACTTTATTGCGCTGACGTTTCCCAGCCTTTCCCGTGCCGCTCTGTTTAACCAGCAGCGCTGCCCCGACGCTCCCGCGGTGCAGCTCCCTTAGTGACACGGGGCAGGGGCCGAGAGCCCTCTAGGTGCGGCTCCTCTATAGCACTTTACCGTTTTCTATTTTATTTCATTGGCACCTCGCGCGTTGCGCCGGGCGCCTCATTCGGGGACATGCGCCGGCTCCCACAGCGCCCCGCCCGCCGCCGCTCCCCGGGGGCCTCCCCGCTGCTCTCGGGAGATCGCACACCGCACGCGGCCCAAGCCCCGTCTCGCCGACGGCACTCACCACCCGCCGCCCGCCGCCGCGTTCTCCCGCTCCCTACCGGCACGAAGCGGCGCTGCCGATGACGGAGCCGATGCGCGGCTGCCACGCCGCTCTCTCCGCGCCTCAGGGCCGGCGCCTTCGGCCGCACACGGCGGCGTCCCCGCATCCGGGCCAGCCCGCGGAGCTCCTGCCGCCGCCGCCGCCGCCCCCCGACTGAGGGGCCGCGACGCCGGCGCCCCCTTTTATACTCCGCACCCCCTTTTCCCGCCACTGCCGCGGTGGGCTCCCCCCGCCTCAAAATCGCCCAGAAGCGCCCGAGGCGGGAACGGGGCAGCCCCACCGGCGCCTCGGAGAAGCTCTTCTAGTGACAAGGAGCAGCGGCCACTCCTGCTGCACTACCTTTATTGTACCTCGTTTACCATGCTCAGCATTTCATTCCCTTTACACCTCTCACGCTTTCCGGACCCCTTTTTAACCAGCAGCACTGCCCCGACGCTCCCGCGGTGCAGCTCTTTTAGTGATGCGGGGCAGCGGCCACACCTGCTGCTGTACCTTTATTGTACCTCTTTTACCATGCTCAGCATTTCATTCCCTTTACACCTCTCACGCTTTCCCGTGCCGCTCTTTTTAACCAGCAGCGCTGCCCCGACGCTCCCGCGGTGCAGCTCTTTTAGTGATGCGGGGCAGCGGCCACACCTGCTGCAGTATCTTTATTGTACCTCGCTTACCATGCTCAGCATTTTATTCCCTTTACACCTCTCACGCTTTCCGGACCCCTTTTTAACCAGCAGCGCTGCCCCGACGCTCCCGCGGTGCAGCTCTTTTAGTGATGCGGGGCAGCGGCCACTCCTGCTGCTGTACCTTTTCAATATTTCTTAAACCATTGTCAATATTTTATTGCGCTCACACTTCCCAGCCTTTCCCATGCTGCTCTGTTTAACCAGCAGCGCTGCCCCGACGGTCCCGAGGTGCAGCTCTTTTAGTGACGCGGGGCAGCGGCCACACCTGCTGCACTACCTTTATTGTACCTCGTTTACCATGCTCAGCATTTCATTCCCTTTACACCTCTCACGCTTTCCGGACCCCTTTTTAACCAGCAGCACTGCCCCGACGCTCCCGCGGTGCAGCTCTTTTAGTGATGCGGGGCAGCGGCCACTCCTGCAGCAGTATCTTTATTGTAGTTCTTTTACCATGCTCAGCATTTCATTCCCTTTACACCTCTCACGCTTTCCGGACCCCTTTTTAACCAGCAGCGCTGCCCCGACCGTCCCGCGGTGCAGCTCTTTTAGTGATGCGGGGCAGCGGCCACTCCTGCTGCAGTACCTTTACAATATTTCTTAGACCGTTGTCAATATTTTATTGAGCTCACACTTCCCAGCCTTTCCCATGCTGCTCTGTTTAACCAGCAGCGCTGCCCCGACGCTCCCGCGGTGCAGCTCTTTTGGTGACGCGGGGCAGCGGCCACTCCTGCTGCTGTACCTTTATTGTACCTCGTTTACCATGCTCAGCATTTCATTCCCTTTACACCTCTCAGCCTTTCCCGTGCCGCTCTTTTTAACCAGCAGCGCTGCCCCGACGCTCCCGCGGTGCAGCTCTTTTAGTCACACGGGGCAGCGGCCACACCTGCTGCTGTACCTTTATTGTACCTCGTTTACAATGCTCAGCATTTTATTCCCTTTACACCTCTCAGCCTTTCCCGTGCCGCTCTTTTTAACCAGCAGCGCTGCCCCGACGCTCCCGCGGTGCAGCTCTTTTAGTGATGCGGGGCAGCGGCCACTCCTGCTGCTGTACCTTTACAGTATTTCTTAAACCATTGTCAATATTTTATTGCGCTCACACTTCCCAGCCTTTCCCTTGCTGCTCTTTTTAACCAGCAGCGCTGCCCCGACGCTCCCGCGGTGCAGCTCTTTTAGTGACGCGGAGCAGCGGCCACTCCTGCTGCTGTACCTTTATTGTACCTCGTTTACCATGCTCAGCATTTTATTCCCTTTACACCTCTCACGCTTTCCGGACCCCTTTTTAACCAGCAGCGCTGCCCCGACCGTCCCGCGGTGCAGCTCTTTTAGTGATGCGGGGCAGCGGCCACTCCTGCTGCAGTACCTTTACAATATTTCTTAGACCATTGTCAATATTTTATTGCGCTCACACTTCCCAGCCTTTCCCATACTGCTCTGTTTAACCAGCAGCGCTGCCCCGACGCTCCCGCGGTGCAGCTCTTTTAGTGATGCGGGGCAGCGGCCACTCCTGCTGCAGTACCTTTACAATATTTCTTAGACCATTTTCAATATTTTATTCCGCTCACACTTCCCAGCCTTTCCGTGCTGCTCTTTTTAACCAGCAGCGCTGCCCCGACGGTCCCGCGGTGCAGCTCTTTTAGTGATGCGGGGCAGCGGCCACTCCTGCAGCAGTATCTTTATTGTACCTCGTTTACCATGCTCAGTATTTCATTCCCTTTACACCTCTCAGCCTTTCCCGTGCCGCTCTTTTTAACCAGCAGCGCTGCCCCGACGCTCCCACGGTGCAGCTCTTTTAGTGATGCGGGGCAGCGGCCACTCCTGCTGCTGTACCTTTATTGTACCTCGTTTACCATGCTCAGCATTTCATTCCCTTTACACCTCTCACGCTTTCCGGACCCCTTTTTAACCAGCAGCGCTGCCCCGACGCTCCCGCGGTGCAGCTCTTTTAGTGACACGGGGCAGCGGCCACACCTGCTGCAGTATCTTTATTGTAGTTCTTTTACCATGCTCAGCATTTCATTCCCTTTACACCTCTCACGCTTTCCGGACTCCTTTTTAACCAGCAGCGCTGCCCCGACCGTCCCGCGGTGCAGCTCTTTTAGTGATGCGGGGCAGCGGCCACTCCTGCTGCAGTACCTTTACAATATTTCTTAGACCGTTGTCAATATTTTATTGCGCTCACACTTCCCAGCCTTTCCCATGCTGCTCTGTTTAACCAGCAGCGCTGCCCCGACGCTCCCGCGGTGCAGCTCTTTTAGTGACGCGGGGCAGCGGCCACTCCTGCTGCTGTACCTTTATTGTACCTCGTTTACCATGCTCAGCATTTCATTCCCTTTACACCTCTCAGCCTTTCCCGTGCCGCTCTTTTTAACCAGCAGCGCTGCCCCGACGCTCCCGCGGTGCAGCTCTTTTAGTGATGCGGGGCAGCGGCCACTCCTGCTGCTGTACCTTTACAGTATTTGTTAAACCATTGTCAATATTTTATTGCGCTCACACTTCCCAGCCTTTCCCATGCTGCTCTTTTTAACCAGCAGCGCTGCCCCGACGGTCCCGCGGTGCAGCTCTTTTAGTGACGCGGAGCAGCGGCCACTCCTGCTGCTGTACCTTTATTGTACCTCGTTTACCATGCTCAGCATTTTATTCCCTTTACACCTCTCACGCTTTCCGGACCCCTTTTTAACCAGCAGCGCTGCCCCGACCGTCCCGCGGTGCAGCTCTTTTAGTGATGCGGGGCAGCGGCCACTCCTGCTGCTGTACCTTTACAGTATTTCTTAAACCATTGTCAATATTTTATTGCGCTCACACTTCCCAGCCTTTCCCATGCTGCTCTGTTTAACCAGCAGCGCTGCCCCGACGCTCCCGCGGTGCAGCTCTTTTAGTGACGCGGAGAAGCGGCCACTCCTGCTGCTGTACCTTTATTGTACCTCGTTTACCATGCTCAGCATTTTATTCCCTTTACACCTCTCACGCTTTCCGGACCCCTTTTTAGCCAGCAGCGCTGCCCCGACGGTCCCGCGGTGCAGCTCTTTTAGTGATGCGGGGCAGCGGCCACTCCTGCTGCAGTACCTTTACAATATTTCTTAGACCATTGTCAATATTTTATTCCGCTCACACTTCCCAGCCTTTCCCATGCTGCTCTTTTTAACCAGCAGCGCTGCCCCGACGGTCCCGCGGTGCAGCTCTTTTAGTGATGCGGGGCAGCGGCCACTCCTGCAGCAGTATCTTTATTGTACCTCGTTTACCATGCTCAGCATTTCATTCCCTTTACACCTCTCAGCCTTTCCCGTGCCGCTCTTTTTAACCAGCAGCGCTGCCCCGACGCTCCCGCGGTGCAGCTCTTTTAGTCACACGGGGCAGCGGCCACACCTGCTGCAGTACCTTTATTGTACCTCGTTTACCATGCTCAGCATTTTATTCCCTTTACACCTCTCACGCTTTCCGGACCCCTTTTTAACCAGCAGCGCTGCCCCGACGGTCCCGCGGTGCAGCTCTTTTAGTAATGCGGGGCAGCGGCCACTCCTGCTGCAGTATCTTTATTGTACCTCGTTTACCATGCTCAGCATTTCATTCCCTTTACACCTCTCACGCTTTCCGGACCCCTTTTTAACCAGCAGCACTGCCCCGACGCTCCCGCGGTGCAGCTCTTTTAGTGATGCGGGGCAGCGGCCACACCTGCTGCAGTACCTTTATTGTAGTTCTTTTACCATGCTCAGCATTTCATTCCCTTTACACCTCTCACGCTTTCCCGTGCCGCTCTTTTTAACCAGCAGCGCTGCCCCGACGCTCCCGCGGTGCAGCTCTTTTAGTGATGCGGGGCAGCGGCCACACCTGCTGCAGTACCTTTATTGTACCTCGTTTACCATGCTCAGCATTTTATTCCCTTTACACCTCTCACGCTTTCCGGACCCCTTTTTAACCAGCAGCGCTGCCCCGACCGTCCCGCGGTGCAGCTCTTTTAGTAATGCGGGGCAGCGGCCACTCCTGCTGCAGTATCTTTATTGTACCTCGTTTACCATGCTCAGCATTTCATTCCCTTTACACCTCTCACGCTTTCCGGACCCCTTTTTAACCAGCAGCACTGCCCCGACGCTCCCGCGGTGCAGCTCTTTTAGTGATGCGGGGCAGCGGCCACACCTGCTGCAGTACCTTTATTGTAGTTCTTTTACCATGCTCAGCATTTCATTCCCTTTACACCTCTCACGCTTTCCCGTGCCGCTCTTTTTAACCAGCAGCGCTGCCCCGACGCTCCCGCGGTGCAGCTCTTTTAGTGATGCGGGGCAGCGGCCACTCCTGCTGCTGTACCTGTATTGTACCTCGTTTACCATGCTCAGCATTTCATTCCCTTTACACCTCTCAGCCTTTCCCGTGCCGCTCTTTTTAACCAGCAGCGCTGCCCCGACGCTCCCGCGGTGCAGCTCTTTTAGTGATGCGGGGCAGCGGCCACTCCTGCTGCAGTACCTTTACAATATTTCTTAGACCATTGTCAATATTTTATTGCGCTCACACTTCCCAGCCTTTCCCGTGCTGCTCTGTTTAACCAGCAGCGCTGCCCCGACGCTCCCGCGGTGCAGCTCTTTTAGTGACACGGGGCAGCAGCCACTCCTGCTGCTGTACTTTTAAAGGATTTTCGACCATTTTATTTTATACCCTTCACAGATGCGACCTTTGCCGTGACACCTTTGAAGTAGCACCCCTGCCCCAGGTGCGCCGCGGTGCAGCTCATTTTATCCTGAGGAAGTGGCTACTCCTGCTGCGGTGTTGTTGTTATTTCTCAGACCTTTCTCTATATTTTATTTCCCTCACACCTCCAGTCCTTTTACGTGCCGCACGTTTACCGTCAGCACCACCCCAAAGGTGCCGCGGTGCAGCTGTTTTAGTGAACCCACGCAGCGGCCACAACTGCTGCTGTACCTTTTGAGTATTTCATAGACCATTGTCAATATTTTATTGCGCTCACACTTCCCAGCCTTTCCGTGCTGCTCTGTTTAACCAGCAGCGCTGCCCCGACGCTCCCGCGGTGCAGCTCTTTTAGTGATGCGGGGCAGCGGCCACTCCTGCTGCTGTACCTTTATTGTACCTCGTTTACCATGCTCAGCATTTCATTCCCTTTACACCTCTCAGCCTTTCCCGTGCCGCTCTTTTTAACCAGCAGCGCTGCCCCGACGCTCCCGCGGTGCAGCTCTTTTAGTCACACGGGGCAGCGGCCACACCTGCTGCTGTACCTTTATTGTACCTCGTTTACCATGCTCAGCATTTTATTCCCTTTACACCTCTCACGCTTTCCGGACCCCTTTTTAACCAGCAGCGCTGCCCCGACCGTCCCGCGGTGCAGCTCTTTTAGTGATGCGGGGCAGCGGCCACTCCTGCTGCAGTACCTTTACAATATTTCTTAGACCATTGTCAATACTTTATTGCGCTGACGTTTCCCAGCCTTTCCCGTGCCGCTCTTTTTAACCAGCAGCGCTGCCCCGACGCTCCCGCGGTGCAGCTCCCTTAGTGACACGGGGCAGGGGCCGAGAGCCCTCTAGGTGCGGCTCCTCTATAGCACTTTACCGTTTTCTATTTTATTTCATTGGCACCTCGCGCGTTGCGCCGGGCGCCTCATTCGGGGACATGCGCCGGCTCCCACAGCGCCCCGCCCGCCGCCGCTCCCCGGGGGCCTCCCCGCTGCTCTCGGGAGATCGCACACCGCACGCGGCCCAAGCCCCGTCTCGCCGACGGCACTCACCACCCGCCGCCCGCCGCCGCGTTCTCCCGCTCCCTACCGGCACGAAGCGGCGCTGCCGATGACGGAGCCGATGCGCGGCTGCCACGCCGCTCTCTCCGCGCCTCAGGGCCGGCGCCTTCGGCCGCACAGGGCGGCGTCCCCGCATCCGGGCCAGCCCGCGGAGCTCCTGCCGCCGCCGCCGCCGCCCCCCGACTGAGGGGCCGCGACGCCGGCGCCCCCTTTTATACTCCGCACCCCCTTTTCCCGCCACTGCCGCGGTGGGCTCCCCCCGCCTCAAAATCGCCCAGAAGCGCCCGAGGCGGGAACGGCGCAGCCCCACCGGCGCCTCGGAGAAGCTCTTCTAGTGACAAGGAGCAGCGGCCACCCCTCCTGCTGCAGTACCTTTATTGTACCTCGTTTACCATGCTCAGCATTTTATTCCCTTTACACCTCTCACGCTTTCCGGACCCCTTTTTAACCAGCAGCGCTGCCCCGACGGTCCCGCGGTGCAGCTCTTTTAGTGATGCGGGGCAGCGGCCACACCTGCTGCTGTACCTTTATTGTACCTCTTTTACCATGCTCAGCATTTCATTCCCTTTACACCTCTCAGCCTTTCCCGTGCCGCTCTTTTTAACCAGCAGCGCTGCCCCGACGCTCCCGCGGTGCAGCTCTTTTAGTCACACGGGGCAGCGGCCACACCTGCTGCAGTACCTTTATTGTACCTCTTTTACCATGCTCAGCATTTCATTCCCTTTACACCTCTCAGCCTTTCCCATGCTGCTCTGTTTAACCAGCAGCGCTGCCCCGACGCTCCCGAGGTGCAGCTCTTTTAGTGATGCGGGGCAGCGGCCACACCTGCTGCAGTACCTTTATTGTACCTCGTTTACCATGCTCAGCATTTCATTCCCTTTACACCTCTCACGCTTTCCGGACCCCTTTTTAACCAGCAGCGCTGCCCCGACCGTCCCGCGGTGCAGCTCTTTTAGTGATGCGGGGCAGCGGCCACTCCTGCTGCTGTACCTTTACAGTATTTCTTAAACCATTGTCAATATTTTATTGCGCTCACACTTCCCAGCCTTTCCCATGCTGCTCTGTTTAACCAGCAGCGCTGCCCCGACGCTCCCGAGGTGCAGCTCTTTTAGTGACGCGGAGCGGCGGCCACTCCTGCTGCTGTACCTGTATTGTACCTCGTTTACCATGCTCAGCATTTCATTCCCTTTACACCTCTCACGCTTTCCCGTGCCGCTCTTTTTAACCAGCAGCGCTGCCCCGACGCTCCCGCGGTGCAGCTCTTTTAGTGACACGGGGCAGCGGCCACACCTGCTGCTGTACCTTTATTGTACCTCGTTTACCATGCTCAGCATTTCATTCCCTTTACACCTCTCACGCTTTCCGGACCCCTTTTTAGCCAGCAGCGCTGCCCCGACGGTCCCGCGGTGCAGCTCTTTTAGTGATGCGGGGCAGCGGCCACTCCTGCTGCAGTACCTTTACAATATTTCTTAGACCATTGTCAATATTTTATTGCGCTCACACTTCCCAGCCTTTCCCATACTGCTCTGTTTAACCAGCAGCGCTGCCCCGACGCTCCCGCGGTGCAGCTCTTTTAGTGACACGGGGCAGCAGCCACTCCTGCTGCAGTACTTTTAAAGGATTTTCGACCATTTTATTTTATACCCTTCACAGATGCGACCTTTGCCGTGACACCTTTGAAGCAGCACCCCTGCCCCAGGTGCGCCGCGGTGCAGCTCATTTTATCCTGAGGAAGTGGCTACTCCTGCTGCGGTGTTGTTGTTATTTCTCAGACCTTTCTCTATATTTTATTTCCCTCACACCTCCAGTCCTTTTACGTGCCGCACGTTTACCGTCAGCACCACCCCAAAGGTGCCGCGGTGCAGCTGTTTTAGTGAACCCACGCAGCGGCCACAACTGCTGCTGTACCTTTTGAGTATTTCTTAGACCATTCTCAATATTTTATTGCGCTCACACTTCCCAGCCTTTCCGTGCTGCTCTTTTTAACCAGCAGCGCTGCCCCGACGCTCCCGCGGTGCAGCTCTTTTAGTGACACGGGGCAGCGGCCACACCTGCTGCTGTACCTTTATTGTACCTCGTTTACCATGCTCAGCATTTCATTCCCTTTACACCTCTCACGCTTTCCCGTGCCGCTCTTTTTAACCAGCAGCGCTGCCCCGACGCTCCCGCGGTGCAGCTCTTTTAGTGATGCGGGGCAGCGGCCACACCTGCTGCACTACCTTTATTGTACCTCGTTTACCATGCTCAGCATTTCATTCCCTTTACACCTCTCACGCTTTCCGGACCCCTTTTTAACCAGCAGCACTGCCCCGACGCTCCCGCGGTGCAGCTCTTTTAGTGATGCGGGGCAGCGGCCACACCTGCTGCTGTACCTTTATTGTACCTCTTTTACCATGCTCAGCATTTCATTCCCTTTACACCTCTCACGCTTTCCGGACCCCTTTTTAACCAGCAGCGCTGCCCCGACGCTCCCGCGGTGCAGCTCTTTTAGTCACACGGGGCAGCGGCCACTCCTGCAGCAGTATCTTTATTGTAGTTCTTTTACCATGCTCAGCATTTCATTCCCTTTACACCTCTCACGCTTTCCGGACCCCTTTTTAACCAGCAGCGCTGCCCCGACCGTCCCGCGGTGCAGCTCTTTTAGTGATGCGGGGCAGCGGCCACTCCTGCTGCAGTACCTTTACAATATTTCTTAGACCGTTGTCAATATTTTATTGCGCTCACACTTCCCAGCCTTTCCCATGCTGCTCTGTTTAACCAGCAGCGCTGCCCCGACGCTCCCGCGGTGCAGCTCTTTTAGTGATGCGGGGCAGCGGCCACTCCTGCTGCTGTACCTTTACAGTATTTCTTAAACCATTGTCAATATTTTATTGCGCTCACACTTCCCAGCCTTTCCCATGCTGCTCTGTTTAACCAGCAGCGCTGCCCCGACGCTCCCGCGGTGCAGCTCTTTTAGTGACGCGGAGAAGCGGCCACTCCTGCTGCTGTACCTTTATTGTACCTCGTTTACCATGCTCAGCATTTTATTCCCTTTACACCTCTCACGCTTTCCGGACCCCTTTTCAGCCAGCAGCGCTGCCCCGACGGTCCCGCGGTGCAGCTCTTTTAGTGATGCGGGGCAGCGGCCACTCCTGCTGCAGTACCTTTACAATATTTCTTAGACCATTGTCAATATTTTATTCCGCTCACACTTCCCAGCCTTTCCCATGCTGCTCTTTTTAACCAGCAGCGCTGCCCCGACGGTCCCGCGGTGCAGCTCTTTTAGTGACACGGGGCAGCGGCCACACCTGCTGCACTACCTTTATTGTACCTCGTTTACCATGCTCAGCATTTCATTCCCTTTACACCTCTCAGCCTTTCCCGTGCCGCTCTTTTTAACCAGCAGCGCTGCCCCGACGCTCCCGCGGTGCAGCTCTTTTAGTCACACGGGGCAGCGGCCACACCTGCTGCAGTACCTTTATTGTACCTCGTTTACCATGCTCAGCATTTTATTCCCTTTACACCTCTCACGCTTTCCGGACCCCTTTTTAACCAGCAGCGCTGCCCCGACGGTCCCGCGGTGCAGCTCTTTTAGTAATGCGGGGCAGCGGCCACTCCTGCTGCAGTATCTTTATTGTACCTCGTTTACCATGCTCAGCATTTCATTCCCTTTACACCTCTCACGCTTTCCGGACCCCTTTTTAACCAGCAGCACTGCCCCGACGCTCCCGCGGTGCAGCTCTTTTAGTGATGCGGGGCAGCGGCCACACCTGCTGCAGTACCTTTATTGTAGTTCTTTTACCATGCTCAGCATTTCATTCCCTTTACACCTCTCACGCTTTCCCGTGCCGCTCTTTTTAACCAGCAGCGCTGCCCCGACGCTCCCGCGGTGCAGCTCTTTTAGTGATGCGGGGCAGCGGCCACTCCTGCTGCTGTACCTTTACAATATTTCTTAAACCATTGTCAATATTTTATTGCGCTCACACTTCCCAGCCTTTCCCATGCTGCTCTGTTTAACCAGCAGCGCTGCCCCGACGCTCCCGCGGTGCAGCTCTTTTAGTGACGCGGAGCAGCGGCCACTCCTGCTGCTGTACCTGTATTGTACCTCGTTTACCATGCTCAGCATTTTATTCCCTTTACACCTCTCACGCTTTCCGGACCCCTTTTTAGCCAGCAGCGCTGCCCCGACGCTCCCGCGGTGCAGCTCTTTTAGTGATGCGGGGCAGCGGCCACTCCTGCTGCTGTACCTTTACAATATTTCTTAAACCATTGTCAATATTTTATTGCGCTCACACTTCCCAGCCTTTCCCATGCTGCTCTGTTTAACCAGCAGCGCTGCCCCGACGCTCCCGCGGTGCAGCTCTTTTAGTGACGCGGGGCAGCGGCCACACCTGCTGCACTACCTTTATTGTACCTCGTTTACCATGCTCAGCATTTCATTCCCTTTACACCTCTCACGCTTTCCGGACCCCTTTTTAACCAGCAGCGCTGCCCCGATGCTCCCGCGGTGCAGCTCTTTTAGTGATGCGGGGCAGCGGCCACACCTGCTGCTGTACCTTTATTGTACCTCTTTTACCATGCTCAGCATTTCATTCCCTTTACACCTCTCACGCTTTCCCGTGCCGCTCTTTTTAACCAGCAGCGCTGCCCCGACGCTCCCGCGGTGCAGCTCTTTTAGTGATGCGGGGCAGCGGCCACTCCTGCAGCAGTATCTTTATTGTAGTTCTTTTACCATGCTCAGCATTTCATTCCCTTTACACCTCTCACGCTTTCCGGACCCCTTTTTAACCAGCAGCGCTGCCCCGACCGTCCCGCGGTGCAGCTCTTTTAGTGATGCGGGGCAGCGGCCACTCCTGCTGCAGTACCTTTACAATATTTCTTAGACCGTTGTCAATATTTTATTGCGCTCACACTTCCCAGCCTTTCCCATGCTGCTCTGTTTAACCAGCAGCGCTGCCCCGACGCTCCCGCGGTGCAGCTCTTTTAGTGATGCGGGGCAGCGGCCACTCCTGCTGCTGTACCTTTATTGTACCTCGTTTACCATGCTCAGCATTTCATTCCCTTTACACCTCTCAGCCTTTCCCGTGCCGCTCTTTTTAACCAACAGCGCTGCCCCGACGCTCCCGCGGTGCAGCTCTTTTAGTCACACGCGGCAGCGGCCACTCCTGCTGCTGTACCTTTACAGTATTTCTTAAACCATTGTCAATATTTTATTGCGCTCACACTTCCCAGCCTTTCCCATGCTGCTCTGTTTAACCAGCAGCGCTGCCCCGACGCTCCCGCGGTGCAGCTCTTTTAGTGACGCGGAGCAGCGGCCACTCCTGCTGCTGTACCTTTTTTGTACCTCGTTTACCATACTCAGCATTTTATTCCCTTTACACCTCTCACGCTTTCCGGACCCCTTTTTAACCAGCAGCGCTGCCCCGACCGTCCCGCGGTGCAGCTCTTTTAGTGATGCGGGGCAGCGGCCACTCCTGCTGCAGTACCTTTACAATATTTCTTAGACCATTGTCAATATTTTATTGCGCTCACACTTCCCAGCCTTTCCCATACTGCTCTGTTTAACCAGCAGCGCTGCCCCGACGCTCCCGCGGTGCAGCTCTTTTAGTGATGCGGGGCAGCGGCCACTCCTGCTGCTGTACCTTTTCAATATTTCTTAGACCATTGTCAATATTTTATTGCGCTCACACTTCCCAGCCTTTCCCATGCTGCTCTGTTTAACCAGCAGCGCTGCCCCGACGCTCCCGAGGTGCAGCTCTTTTAGTGATGCGGGGCAGCGGCCACACCTGCTGCACTACCTTTATTGTACCTCGTTTACCATGCTCAGCATTTCATTCCCTTTACACCTCTCACGCTTTCCGGACCCCTTTTTAACCAGCAGCACTGCCCCGACGCTCCCGCGGTGCAGCTCTTTTAGTGATGCGGGGCAGCGGCCACACCTGCTGCTGTACCTTTATTGTACCTCTTTTACCATGCTCAGCATTTCATTCCCTTTACACCTCTCACGCTTTCCCGTGCCGCTCTTTTTAACCAGCAGCGCTGCCCCGACGCTCCCGCGGTGCAGCTCTTTTAGTGATGCGGGGCAGCGGCCACTCCTGCTGCAGTATCTTTATTGTAGTTCTTTTACCATGCTCAGCATTTCATTCCCTTTACACCTCTCACGCTTTCCGGACCCCTTTTTAACCAGCAGCGCTGCCCCGACGCTCCCGCGGTGCAGCTCTTTTAGTGATGCGGGGCAGCGGCCACACCTGCTGCAGTACCTTTATTGTACCTCGTTTACAATGCTCAGCATTTCATTCCCTTTACACCTCTCAGCCTTTCCCGTGCCGCTCTTTTTAACCAGCAGCGCTGCCCCGACGGTCCCGCGGTGCAGCTCTTTTAGTGATGCGGGGCAGCGGCCACTCCTGCTGCAGTACCTTTACAATATTTCTTAGACCATTGTCAATATTTTATTGCGCTCACACTTCCCAGCCTTTCCCATACTGCTCTGTTTAACCAGCAGCGCTGCCCCGACGCTCCCGCGGTGCAGCTCTTTTAGTGACACGGGGCAGCAGCCACTCCTGCTGCAGTACTTTTAAAGGATTTTCGACCATTTTATTTTATACCCTTCACAGATGCGACCTTTGCCGTGACACCTTTGAAGCAGCACCCCTGCCCCAGGTGCGCCGCGGTGCAGCTCATTTTATCCTGAGGAAGTGGCTACTCCTGCTGCGGTGTTGTTGTTATTTCTCAGACCTTTCTCTATATTTTATTTCCCTCACACCTCCAGTCCTTTTACGTGCCGCACGTTTACCGTCAGCACCACCCCAAAGGTGCCGCGGTGCAGCTGTTTTAGTGAACCCACGCAGCGGCCACAACTGCTGCTGTACCTTTTGAGTATTTCTTAGACCATTCTCAATATTTTATTGCGCTCACACTTCCCAGCCTTTCCGTGCTGCTCTGTTTAACCAGCAGCGCTGCCCCGACGCTCCCGCGGTGCAGCTCTTTTAGTGATGCGGGGCAGCGGCCACTCCTGCTGCAGTACCTTTATTGTACCTCGTTTACCATGCTCAGCATTTCATTCCCTTTACACCTCTCAGCCTTTCCCGTGCCGCTCTTTTTAACCAGCAGCGCTGCCCCGACGCTCCCGCGGTGCAGCTCTTTTAGTCACACGGGGCAGCGGCCACACCTGCTGCTGTACCTTTATTGTACCTCGTTTACCATGCTCAGCATTTTATTCCCTTTACACCTCTCACGCTTTCCGGACCCCTTTTTAACCAGCAGCGCTGCCCCGACCGTCCCGCGGTGCAGCTCTTTTAGTGATGCGGGGCAGCGGCCACTCCTGCTGCAGTACCTTTACAATATTTCTTAGACCATTGTCAATACTTTATTGCGCTGACGTTTCCCAGCCTTTCCCGTGCCGCTCTTTTTAACCAGCAGCGCTGCCCCGACGCTCCCGCGGTGCAGCTCCCTTAGTGACACGGGGCAGTGGCCGAGAGCCCTCTAGGTGCGGCTCCTCTATAGCACTTTACCGTTTTCTATTTTATTTCATTGGCACCTCGCGCGTTGCGCCGGGCGCCTCATTCGGGGACATGCGCCGGCTCCCACAGCGCCCCGCCCGCCGCCGCTCCCCGGGGGCCTCCCCGCTGCTCTCGGGAGATCGCACACCGCACGCGGCCCAAGCCCCGTCTCGCCGACGGCACTCACCACCCGCCGCCCGCCGCCGCGTTCTCCCGCTCCCTACCGGCACGAAGCGGCGCTGCCGATGACGGAGCCGATGCGCGGCTGCCACGCCGCTCTCTCCGCGCCTCAGGGCCGGCGCCTTCGGCCGCACAGGGCGGCGTCCCCGCATCCGGGCCAGCCCGCGGAGCTCCTGCCGCCGCCGCCGCCGCCCCCCGACTGAGGGGCCGCGACGCCGGCGCCCCCTTTTATACTCCGCACCCCCTTTTCCCGCCACTGCCGCGGTGGGCTCCCCCCGCCTCAAAATCGCCCAGAAGCGCCCGAGGCGGGAACGGCGCAGCCCCACCGGCGCCTCGGAGAAGCTCTTCTAGTGACAAGGAGCAGCGGACACCCCTCCTGCTGCTGTACCTTTATTGTACCTCTTTTACCATGCTCAGCATTTTATTCCCTTTACACCTCTCACGCTTTCCGGACCCCTTTTTAACCAGCAGCGCTGCCCCGACGTTCCCGAGGTGCAGCTCTTTTAGTGATGCGGGGCAGCGGCCACTCCTGCTGCTGTACCTTTATTGTACCTCTTTTACCATGCTCAGCATTTCATTCCCTTTACACCTCTCAGCCTTTCCCATGCTGCTCTTTTTAACCAGCAGCGCTGCCCCGACGCTCCCGCGGTGCAGCTCTTTTAGTGACACGGGGCAGCGGCCACACCTGCTGCAGTACCTTTACAGTATTTCTTAGACCATTGTCAATATTTTATTGCGCTCACACTTCCCAGCCTTTCCCATGCCGCTCTGTTTAACCAGCAGCGCTGCCCCGACCGTCCCGCGGTGCAGCTCTTTTAGTGATGCGGGGCAGCGGCCACACCTGCTGCAGTACCTTTATTGTACCTCGTTTACCATGCTCAGCATTTTATTCCCTTTACACCTCTCACGCTTTCCGGACCCCTTTTTAACCAGCAGCGCTGCCCCGACCGTCCCGCGGTGCAGCTCTTTTAGTGATGCGGGGCAGCGGCCACTCCTGCTGCTGTACCTTTACAGTATTTCTTAGACCATTTTCAATATTTTATTGCGCTCACACTTCCCAGCCTTTCCCATGCTGCTCTTTTTAACCAGCAGCGCTGCCCCGACGCTCCCGCGGTGCAGCCCTTTTAGTGACGCGGAGCAGCGGCCACTCCTGCTGCTGTACCTTTATTGTACCTCGTTTACCATGCTCAGCATTTTATTCCCTTTACACCTCTCACGCTTTCCGGACCCCTTTTTAACCAGCAGCGCTGCCCCGACCGTCCCGCGGTGCAGCTCTTTTAGTGACGCGGAGCGGCGGCCACTCCTGCTGCTGTACCTGTATTGTACCTCGTTTACCATGCTCAGCATTTCATTCCCTTTACACCTCTCACGCTTTCCGGACCCCTTTTTAGCCAGCAGCGCTGCCCCGACGCTCCCGCGGTGCAGCTCTTTTAGTGATGCGGGGCAGCGGCCACTCCTGCTGCTGTACCTTTATTGTACCTCGTTTACCATGCTCAGCATTTCATTCCCTTTACACCTCTCACGCTTTCCCGTGCCGCTCTTTTTAACCAGCAGCGCTGCCCCGACGCTCCCGCGGTGCAGCTCTTTTAGTCACACGGGGCAGCGGCCACACCTGCTGCTGTACCTTTACAGTATTTCTTAGACCATTGTCAATATTTTATTGCGCTCACACTTCCCAGCCTTTCCCATGCCGCTCTGTTTAACCAGCAGCGCTGCCCCGACCGTCCCGCGGTGCAGCTCTTTTAGTGATGCGGGGCAGCGGCCACTCCTGCTGCTGTACCTGTATTGTACCTCGTTTACCATGCTCAGCATTTCATTCCCTTTACACCTCTCACGCTTTCCCGTGCCGCTCTTTTTAACCAGCAGCGCTGCCCCGACGCTCCCGCGGTGCAGCTCTTTTAGTCACACGGGGCAGCGGCCACACCTGCTGCTGTACCTTTACAGTATTTCTTAGACCATTGTCAATATTTTATTGCGCTCACACTTCCCAGCCTTTCCCATGCCGCTCTTTTTAACCAGCAGCGCTGCCCCGACGCTCCCGCGGTGCAGCTCTTTTAGTGACACGGGGCAGCAGCCACTCCTGCTGCAGTACTTTTAAAGGATTTTCGACCATTTTATTTTATACCCTTCACAGATGCGACCTTTGCCGTGACACCTTTGAAGCAGCACCCCTGCCCCAGGTGCGCCGCGGTGCAGCTCATTTTATCCTGAGGAAGTGGCTACTCCTGCTGCGGTGTTGTTGTTATTTCTCAGACCTTTCTCTATATTTTATTTCCCTCACACCTCCAGTCCTTTTACGTGCCGCACGTTTACCGTCAGCACCACCCCAAAGGTGCCGCGGTGCAGCTGTTTTAGTGAACCCACGCAGCGGCCACAACTGCTGCTGTACCTTTTGAGTATTTCTTAGACCATTCTCAATATTTTATTGCGCTCACACTTCCCAGCCTTTCCGTGCTGCTCTGTTTAACCAGCAGCGCTGCCCCGACGGTCCCGCGGTGCAGCTCTTTTAGTGATGCGGGGCAGCGGCCACTCCTGCTGCTGTACCTTTATTGTACCTCGTTTACCATGCTCAGCATTTCATTCCCTTTACACCTCTCAGCCTTTCCCGTGCCGCTCTTTTTAACCAGCAGCGCTGCCCCGACGCTCCCGCGGTGCAGCTCTTTTAGTCACACGGGGCAGCGGCCACACCTGCTGCTGTACCTTTATTGTACCTCGTTTACCATGCTCAGCATTTTATTCCCTTTACACCTCTCACGCTTTCCGGACCCCTTTTTAACCAGCAGCGCTGCCCCGACGCTCCCGCGGTGCAGCTCTTTTAGTGATGCGGGGCAGCGGCCACTCCTGCTGCAGTACCTTTACAGTATTTCTTAGACCATTGTCAATATTTTATTGCGCTCACACTTCCCAGCCTTTCCCATGCCGCTCTGTTTAACCAGCAGCGCTGCCCCGACGCTCCCGCGGTGCAGCTCTTTTAGTGATGCGGGGCAGCGGCCACACCTGCTGCAGTACCTTTATTGTACCTCGTTTACCATGCTCAGCATTTTATTCCCTTTACACCTCTCACGTTTTCCGGACCCCTTTTTAACCAGCAGAGCTGCCCCGACGCTCCCGAGATGCAGCTCTTTTAGTGATGCGGGGCAGCGGCCACTCCTGCTGCTGTACCTTTTCAATATTTCTTAGACCATGGTCAATATTTTATTGCGCTCACACTTCCCAGCCTTTCCCATGCTGCTCTGTTTAACCAGCAGCGCTGCCCCGACGCTCCCGAGGTGCAGCTCTTTTAGTGATGCGGGGCAGCGGCCACACCTGCTGCACTACCTTTATTGTACCTCGTTTACCATGCTCAGCATTTTATTCCCTTTACACCTCTCACGCTTTCCGGACCCCTTTTTAACCAGCAGCGCTGCCCCGACCGTCCCGCGGTGCAGCTCTTTTAGTGATGCGGGGCAGCGGCCACTCCTGCTGCAGTACCTTTACAATATTTCTTAGACCATTGTCAATACTTTATTGCGCTGACGTTTCCCAGCCTTTCCCGTGCTGCTCTGTTTAACCAGCAGCGCTGCCCCGACGCTCCCGCGGTGCAGCTCCCTTAGTGACACGGGGCAGGGGCCGAGAGCCCTCTAGGTGCGGCTCCTCTATAGCACTTTACCGTTTTCTATTTTATTTCATTGGCACCTCGCGCGTTGCGCCGGGCGCCTCATTCGGGGACATGCGCCGGCTCCCACAGCGCCCCGCCCGCCGCCGCTCCCCGGGGGCCTCCCCGCTGCTCTCGGGAGATCGCACACCGCACGCGGCCCAAGCCCCGTCTCGCCGACGGCACTCACCACCCGCCGCCCGCCGCCGCGTTCTCCCGCTCCCTACCGGCACGAAGCGGCGCTGCCGATGACGGAGCCGATGCGCGGCTGCCACGCCGCTCTCTCCGCGCCTCAGGGCCGGCGCCTTCGGCCGCACACGGCGGCGTCCCCGCATCCGGGCCAGCCCGCGGAGCTCCTGCCGCCGCCGCCGCCGCCCCCCGACTGAGGGGCCGCGACGCCGGCGCCCCCTTTTATACTCCGCACCCCCTTTTCCCGCCACTGCCGCGGTGGGCTCCCCCCGCCTCAAAATCGCCCAGAAGCGCCCGAGGCGGGAACGGCGCAGCCCCACCGGCGCCTCGGAGAAGCTCTTCTAGTGACAAGGAGCAGCGGCCACTCCTGCTGCAGTACCTTTATTGTACCTCGTTTACCATGCTCAGCATTTCATTCCCTTTACACCTCTCAGCCTTTCCCGTGCCGCTCTTTTTAACCAGCAGCGCTGCCCCGACGCTCCCGCGGTGCAGCTCTTTTAGTGATGCGGGGCAGCGGCCACACCTGCTGCTGTACCTTTATTGTACCTCGTTTACCATGCTCAGCATTTCATTCCCTTTACACCTCTCACGCTTTCCGGACCCCTTTTTAACCAGCAGCGCTTCCCCGACCGTCCCGCGGTGCAGCTCTTTTAGTGATGCGGGGCAGCGGCCACTCCTGCTGCAGTACCTTTACAATATTTCTTAGACCATTGTGAATATTTTATTCCGCTCACACTTCCCAGCCTTTCCGTGCTGCTCTTTTTAACCAGCAGCGCTGCCCCGACCGTCCCGCGGTGCAGCTCTTTTAGTGATGCGGGGCAGCGGCCACTCCTGCTGCTGTACCTTTATTGTACCTCGTTTACCATGCTCAGCATTGCATTCCCTTTACACCTCTCACGCTTTCCGGACCCCTTTTTAACCAGCAGCGCTGCCCCGACGCTCCCGCGGTGCAGCTCTTTTAGTGATGCGGGGCAGCGGCCACTCCTGCTGCAGTATCTTTATTGTACCTCTTTTACCATGCTCAGCATTTCATTCCCTTTACACCTCTCACGCTTTCCAGTGCCGCTCTTTTTAACCAGCAGCGCTGCCCCGACGCTCCCGCAGTGCAGCTCTTTTAGTGATGCGGAGCAGCGGCCACACCTGCTGCTGTACCTTTATTGTACCTCGTTTACCATGCTCAGCATTTTATTCCCTTTACACCTCTCACGCTTTCCGGACCCCTTTTTAACCAGCAGCGCTGCCCCGACGCCCCCGAGATGCAGCTCTTTTAGTGATGCGGGGCAGCGGCCACTCCTGCTGCACTACCTTTATTGTACCTCGTTTACCATGCTCAGCATTTCATTCCCTTTACACCTCTCACGCTTTCCGGACCCCTTTTTAGCCAGCAGCGCTGCCCCGACCGTCCCGCGGTGCAGCTCTTTTAGTGACGCGGGGCAGCGGCCACACCTGCTGCAGTACCTTTATTGTACCTCGTTTACAATGCTCAGCATTTTATTCCCTTTACACCTCTCAGCCTTTCCCGTGCCGCTCTTTTTAACCAGCAGCGCTGCCCCGACGCTCCCGAGGTGCAGCTCTTTTAGTCACATGGGGCAGCGGCCACTCCTGCTGCAGTACCTTTACAGTATTTCTTAAACCATTGTGAATATTTTATTGCGCTCACACTTCCCAGCCTTTCCCATGCTGCTCTTTTTAACCAGCAGCGCTGCCCCGACGCTCCCGAGGTGCAGCTCTTTTAGTGACGCGGAGCAGCGGCCACTCCTGCTGCAGTACCTTTACAGTATTTCTTAGACCATTGTGAATATTTTATTGCGCTCACACTTCCCAGCCTTTCCCATGCTGCTCTTTTTAACCAGCAGCGCTGCCCCGACGCTCCCGAGGTGCAGCTCTTTTAGTGACGCGGAGCAGCGGCCACTCCTGCTGCAGTACCTTTACAATATTTCTTAGACCATTGTCAATATTTTATTCCGCTCACACTTCCCAGCCTTTCCCGTGCCGCTCTTTTTAACCAGCAGCGCTGCCCCGACGCTCCCGCGGTGCAGCTCTTTTAGTGATGCGGGGCAGCGGCCACTCCTGCTGCAGTACCTTTATTGTACCTCGTTTACCATGCTCAGCATTTTATTCCCTTTACACCTCTCAGCCTTTCCCGTGCCGCTCTTTTTAACCAGCAGCGCTGCCCCGACGCTCCCGCGGTGCAGCTCTTTTAGTCACACGGGGCAGCGGCCACACCTGCTGCTGTACCTTTATTGTACCTCGTTTACCATGCTCAGCATTTTATTCCCTTTACACCTCTCACGCTTTCCGGACCCCTTTTTAACCAGCAGCGCTGCCCCGACCGTCCCGCGGTGCAGCTCTTTTAGTGATGCGGGGCAGCGGTCACTCCTGCCGCAGTACCTTTACAATATTTCTTAGACCATTGTCAATACTTTATTGCGCTGACGTTTCCCAGCCTTTCCCGTGCCGCTCTTTTTAACCAGCAGCGCTGCCCCGACGCTCCCGCGGTGCAGCTCTTTTAGTGACGCGGGGCAGCGGCCACACCTGCTGCTGTACCTTTATTGTACCTCGTTTACCATGCTCAGCATTTCATTCCCTTTACACCTCTCACGCTTTCCGGACCCCTTTTTAACCAGCAGCGCTGCCCCGACGCTCCCGCGGTGCAGCTCTTTTAGTCACACGGGGCAGCGGCCACACCTGCTGCTGTACCTTTATTGTACCTCTTTTACCATGCTCACCATTTCATTCCCTTTACACCTCTCACGCTTTCCGGACCCCTTTTTAACCAGCAGCGCTGCCCCGACGCTCCCGCGGTGCAGCTCTTTTAGTGACGCGGGGCACCGGCCACACCTGCTGCACTACCTTTATTGTACCTCGTTTACCATGCTTAGCATTTTATTCCCTTTACACCTCTCACGCTTTCCGGACCCCTTTTTAGCCAGCAGCGCTGCCCCGACGGTCCCGCGGTGCAGCTCTTTTAGTCACACGGGGCAGCGGCCACTCCTGCTGCAGTACCTTTACAATATTTCTTAGACCATTGTCAATACTTTATTGCGCTGACGTTTCCCAGCCTTTCCCGTGCCGCTCTTTTTAACCAGCAGCGCTGCCCCGACGCTCCCGCGGTGCAGCTCCCTTAGTGACACGGGGCAGGGGCCGAGAGCCCTCTAGGTGCGGCTCCTCTATAGCACTTTACCGTTTTCTATTTTATTTCATTGGCACCTCGCGCGTTGCGCCGGGCGCCTCATTCGGGGACATGCGCCGGCTCCCACAGCGCCCCGCCCGCCGCCGCTCCCCGGGGGCCTCCCCGCTGCTCTCGGGAGATCGCACACCGCACGCGGCCCAAGCCCCGTCTCGCCGACGGCACTCACCACCCGCCGCCCGCCGCCGCGTTCTCCCGCTCCCTACCGGCACGAAGCGGCGCTGCCGATGACGGAGCCGATGCGCGGCTGCCACGCCGCTCTCTCCGCGCCTCAGGGCCGGCGCCTTCGGCCGCACAGGGCGGCGTCCCCGCATCCGGGCCAGCCCGCGGAGCTCCTGCCGCCGCCGCCGCCGCCCCCCGACTGAGGGGCCGCGACGCCGGCGCCCCCTTTTATACTCCGCACCCCCTTTTCCCGCCACTGCCGCGGTGGGCTCCCCCCGCCTCAAAATCGCCCAGAAGCGCCCGAGGCGGGAACGGCGCAGCCCCACCGGCGCCTCGGAGAAGCTCTTCTAGTGACAAGGAGCAGCGGCCACTCCTGCTGCAGTACCTTTATTGTACCTCGTTTACCATGCTCAGCATTTCATTCCCTTTACACCTCTCAGCCTTTCCCGTGCCGCTCTTTTTAACCAGCAGCGCTGCCCGGACGCTCCCGCGGTGCAGCTCTTTTAGTGACACGGGGCAGCGGCCACTCCTGCTGCAGTACCTTTATTGTACCTCGTTTACCATGCTCAGCATTTTATTCCCTTTACACCTCTCAAGCTTTCCGGACCCCTTTTTAACCAGCAGCGCTGCCCCGACCGTCCCGCGGTGCAGCTCTTTTAGTGACGCGGGGCAGCGGCCACACCTGCTGCTGTACCTTTTTTGTACCTCGTTTACCATGCTCAGCATTTTATTCCCTTTACACCTCTCACGCTTTCCGGACCCCTTTTTAACCAGCAGCGCTGCCCCGACGCTCCCGCGGTGCAGCTCTTTTAGTGATGCGGGGCAGCGGCCACTCCTGCTGCTGTACCTGTATTGTACCTCGTTTACCATGCTCAGCATTTCATTCCCTTTACACCTCTCAGCCTTTCCCGTGCCGCTCTTTTTAACCAGCAGCCCTGCCCCGACGCTCCCGCAGTGCAGCTCTTTTAGTGATGCGGAGCAGCGGCCACACCTGCTGCTGTACCTTTATTGTACCTCGTTTACCATGCTCAGCATTTCATTCCCTTTACACCTCTCACGCTTTCCGGACCCCTTTTTAACCAGCAGAGCTGCCCCGACGGTCCCGCGGTGCAGCTCTTTTAGTGATGCGGGGCAGCGGCCACTCCTGCTGCAGTACCTTTACAATATTTCTTAGACCATTGTCAATATTTTATTGCGCTCACACTTCCCAGCCTTTCCCATACTGCTCTGTTTAACCAGCAGCGCTGCCCCGACGCTCCCGCGGTGCAGCTCTTTTAGTGACACGGGGCAGCAGCCACTCCTGCTGCAGTACTTTTAAAGGATTTTCGACCATTTTATTTTATACCCTTCACAGATGCGACCTTTGCCGTGACACCTTTGAAGCAGCACCCCTGCCCCACGTGCGCCGCGGTGCAGCTCATTTTATCCTGAGGAAGTGGCTACTCCTGCTGCGGTGTTGTTGTTATTTCTCAGACCTTTCTCTATATTTTATTTCCCTCACACCTCCAGTCCTTTTACGTGCCGCACGTTTACCGTCAGCACCACCCCAAAGGTGCCGCGGTGCAGCTGTTTTAGTGAACCCACGCAGCGGCCACAACTGCTGCTGTACCTTTTGAGTATTTCTTAGACCATTCTCAATATTTTATTGCGCTCACACTTCCCAGCCTTTCCGTGCTGCTCTTTTTAACCAGCAGCGCTGCCCCGACGCTCCCGCGGTGCAGCTCTTTTAGTGACACGGGGCAGCGGCCACACCTGCTGCTGTACCTTTATTGTACCTCGTTTACCATGCTCAGCATTTCATTCCCTTTACACCTCTCACGCTTTCCGGACCCCTTTTTAACCAGCAGCGCTTCCCCGACCGTCCCGCGGTGCAGCTCTTTTAGTGATGCGGGGCAGCGGCCACTCCTGCTGCTGTACCTTTATTGTACCTCGTTTACCATGCTCAGCATTGCATTCCCTTTACACCTCTCACGCTTTCCGGACCCCTTTTTAACCAGCAGCGCTGCCCCGACGCTCCCGCAGTGCAGCTCTTTTAGTGATGCGGAGCAGCGGCCACACCTGCTGCTGTACCTTTATTGTACCTCGTTTACCATGCTCAGCATTTTATTCCCTTTACACCTCTCACGCTTTCCGGACCCCTTTTTAACCAGCAGCGCTGCCCCGACGCCCCTGAGATGCAGCTCTTTTAGTGATGCGGGGCAGCGGCCACTCCTGCTGCTATACCTTTTCAATATTTCTTAGACCATTGTCAATATTTTATTGCGCTCACACTTCCCAGCCTTTCCCATGCTGCTCTGTTTAACCAGCAGCGCTGCCCCGACGCTCCCGAGGTGCAGCTCTTTTAGTGATGCGGGGCAGCGGCCACACCTGCTGCACTACCTTTATTGTACCTCGTTTACCATGCTTAGCATTTTATTCCCTTTACACCTCTCACGCTTTCCGGACCCCTTTTTAACCAGCAGCACTGCCCCGACGCTCCCGCGGTGCAGCTCTTTTAGTCACAGGGGGCAGCGGCCACACCTGCTGCAGTACCTTTATTGTACCTCTTTTACCATGCTCAGCATTTCAGTCCCTTTACACCTCTCACGCTTTCCCGTGCCGCTCTTTTTAACCAGCAGCGCTGCCCCGACGCTCCCGCGGTGCAGCTCTTTTAGTCACACGGGGCAGCGGCCACTCCTGCTGCTGTACCTTTATTGTACCTCGTTTACCATGCTCAGCATTTTATTCCCTTTACACCTCTCAGCCTTTCCCGTGCCGCTCTTTTTAACCAGCAGCGCTGCCCCGACGCTCCCGCGGTGCAGCTCTTTTAGTCACACGGGGCAGCGGCCACACCTGCTGCTGTACCTTTATTGTACCTCGTTTACCATGCTCAGCATTTCATTCCCTTTACACCTCTCACGCTTTCCGGACCCCTTTTTAACCAGCAGCGCTGCCCCGACCGTCCCGCGGTGCAGCTCTTTTAGTGATGCGGGGCAGCGGCCACTCCTGCTGCAGTACCTTTACAATATTTCTTAGACCATTGTCAATACTTTATTGCGCTGACGTTTCCCAGCCTTTCCCGTGCCGCTCTTTTTAACCAGCAGCGCTGCCCCGACGCTCCCGCGGTGCAGCTCCCTTAGTGACACGGGGCAGGGGCCGAGAGCCCTCTAGGTGCGGCTCCTCTATAGCACTTTACCGTTTTCTATTTTATTTCATTGGCACCTCGCGCGTTGCGCCGGGCGCCTCATTCGGGGACATGCGCCGGCTCCCACAGCGCCCCGCCCGCCGCCGCTCCCCGGGGGCCTCCCCGCTGCTCTCGGGAGATCGCACACCGCACGCGGCCCAAGCCCCGTCTCGCCGACGGCACTCACCACCCGCCGCCCGCCGCCGCGTTCTCCCGCTCCCTACCGGCACGAAGCGGCGCTGCCGATGACGGAGCCGATGCGCGGCTGCCACGCCGCTCTCTCCGCGCCTCAGGGCCGGCGCCTTCGGCCGCACACGGCGGCGTCCCCGCATCCGGGCCAGCCCGCGGAGCTCCTGCCGCCGCCGCCGCCGCCCCCCGACTGAGGGGCCGCGACGCCGGCGCCCCCTTTTATACTCCGCACCCCCTTTTCCCGCCACCGCCGCGGTGGGCTCCCCCCGCCTCAAAATCGCCCAGAAGCGCCCGAGGCGGGAACGGCGCAGCCCCACCGGCGCCTCGGAGAAGCTCTTCTAGTGACAAGGAGCAGCGGCCACTCCTGCTGCAGTACCTTTATTGTACCTCGTTTACCATGCTCAGCATTTTATTCCCTTTACACCTCTCACGCTTTCCGGACCCCTTTTTAACCAGCAGCGCTGCCCCGACGCTCCCGCGGTGCAGCTCTTTTAGTGATGCGGGGCAGCGGCCACTCCTGCAGCAGTATCTTTATTGTACCTCTTTTACCATGCTCAGCATTTCATTCCCTTTACACCTCTCACGCTTTCCCGTGCCGCTCTTTTTAACCAGCAGCGCTGCCCCGACGCTCCCGCGGTGCAGCTCTTTTAGTGATGCGGGGCAGCGGCCACTCCTGCAGCAGTATCTTTATTGTACCTCTTTTACCATGCTCAGCATTTCATTCCCTTTACACCTCTCACGCTTTCCGGACCCCTTTTTAACCAGCAGCGCTGCCCCGACGCTCCCGCGGTGCAGCGCTTTTAGTGATGCGGGGCAGCGGCCACTCCTGCAGCAGTATCTTTATTGTACCTCTTTTACCATGCTCAGCATTTCATTCCCTTTACACCTCTCACGCTTTCCGGACCCCTTTTAAGCCGGCAGCACTGCCCCGACGCTCCCGAGGTGCAGCTCTTTTAGTGATGCGGGGCAGCGGCCACACCTGCTGCAGTACCTTTATTGTACCTCGTTTACCATGCTCAGCATTTCATTCCCTTTACACCTCTCACGCTTTCCGGACCCCTTTTTAACCAGCAGCGCTTCCCCGACCGTCCCGCGGTGCAGCTCTTTTAGTGATGCGGGGCAGCGGCCACACCTGCTGCAGTACCTTTACAGTATTTCTTAAACCATTGTGAATATTTTATTGCGCTCACACTTCCCAGCCTTTCCCATGCTGCTCTTTTTAACCAGCAGCGCTGCCCCGACCGTCCCGCGGTGCAGCTCTTTTAGTGATGCGGGGCAGCGGCCACACCTGCAGCAGTATCTTTATTGTACCTCGTTTACCATGCTCAGCATTTCATTCCCTTTACACCTCTCAGCCTTTCCGGGCCCCTTTTTAACCAGCAGCGCTGCCCCGACGCTCCCGCGGTGCAGCTCTTTTAGTCACACGGGGCAGCGGCCACACCTGCTGCAGTACCTTTATTGTACCTCGTTTACCATGCTCAGCATTTCATTCCCTTTACACCTCTCACGCTTTCCGGACCCCTTTTTAACCAGCAGCGCTTCCCCGACCGTCCCGCGGTGCAGCTCTTTTAGTGATGCGGGGCAGCGGCCACACCTGCTGCAGTACCTTTATTGTACCTCGTTTACCATGCTCAGCATTTCATTCCCTTTACACCTCTCACGCTTTCCGGACCCCTTTTTAACCAGCAGAGCTGCCCCGACGGTCCCGCGGTGCAGCTCTTGTAGTGATGCGGGGCAGCGGCCACTCCTGCTGCAGTACTTTTAAAGGATTTTCGACCATTTTATTTTATACCCTTCACAGATGCGACCTTTGCCGTGACACCTTTGAAGCAGCGCCCCTGCCCCAGGTGCGCCGCGGTGCAGCTCATTTTATCCTGAGGAAGTGGCTACTCCTGCTGCGGTGTTGTTATTATTTCTCAGACCTTTCTCTATATTTTATTTCCCTCACACCTCCAGTCCTTTTACGTGCCGCACGTTTACCGTCAGCACCACCCCAAAGGTGCCGCGGTGCAGCTGTTTTAGTGAACCCACGCAGCGGCCACTCCTGCTGCTGTACCTTTTGAGTATTTCTTAGACCATTCTCAATATTTTATTGCGCTCACACTTCCCAGCCTTTCCGTGCTGCTCTTTTTAACCAGCAGCGCTGCCCCGACGCTCCCGCGGTGCAGCTCTTTTAGTCACACGGGGCAGCAGCCACACCTGCTGCAGTATCTTTATTGTACCTCGTTTACCATGCTCAGCATTTCATTCCCTTTACACCTCTCACGCTTTCCGGACCCCTTTTTAACCAGCAGCGCTGCCCCGACCGTCCCGCGGTGCAGCTCTTTTAGTGATGCGGGGCAGCGGCCACACCTGCTGCAGTACCTTTATTGTACCTCGTTTACCATGCTCAGCATTTCATTCCCTTTACACCTCTCAGCCTTTCCCGTGCCGCTCTTTTTAACCAGCAGCGCTGCCCCGACGCTCCCGCGGTGCAGCTCTTTTAGTGATGCGGGGCAGCGGCCACACCTGCTGCAGTACCTTTATTGTACCTCGTTTACCATGCTCAGCATTTTATTCCCTTTACACCTCTCACGCTTTCCGGACCCCTTTTTAACCAGCAGCGCTGCCCCGACGCTCCCGCGGTGCAGCGCTTTTAGTGATGCGGGGCAGCGGCCACTCCTGCAGCAGTATCTTTATTGTACCTCTTTTACCATGCTCAGCATTTCATTCCCTTTACACCTCTCACGCTTTCCGGACCCCTTTTAAGCCGGCAGCGCTGCCCCGACGCTCCCGAGGTGCAGCTCTTTTAGTGATGCGGGGCAGCGGCCACACCTGCTGCAGTACCTTTATTGTACCTCGTTTACCATGCTCAGCATTTCATTCCCTTTACACCTCTCAGCCTTTCCCGTGCCGCTCTTTTTAACCAGCAGCGCTGCCCCGACGCTCCCGCGGTGCAGCTCTTTTAGTGATGCGGGGCAGCGGCCACACCTGCTGCAGTACCTTTATTGTACCTCGTTTACCATGCTCAGCATTTTATTCCCTTTACACCTCTCAAGCTTTCCGGACCCCTTTTTAACCAGCAGCGCTGCCCCGACGCTCCCGCGGTGCAGCTCTTTTAGTGATGCGGGGCAGCGGCCACTCCTGCTGCAGTATCTTTATTGTACCTCTTTTACCATGCTCAGCATTTCATTCCCTTTACACCTCTCAGCTTTTCCGGACCCCTTTTTAACCAGCAGCGCTGCCCCGACCGTCCCGCGGTGCAGCTCTTTTAGTGACACGGGGCAGCGGCCACACCTGCTGCAGTACCTTTATTGTACCTCGTTTACAATGCTCAGCATTTTATTCCCTTTACACCTCTCAGCCTTTCCCGTGCCGCTCTTTTTAACCAGCAGCGCTGCCCCGACGCTCCCGAGGTGCAGCTCTTTTAGTGACACGGGGCAGCAGCCACACCTGCTGCACTACCTTTATTGTACCTCGTTTACCATGCTCAGCATTTCATTCCCTTTACACCTCTCACGCTTTCCGGACCCCTTTTTAACCAGCAGCGCTGCCCCGACCGTCCCGCGGTGCAGCTCTTTTAGTGATGCGGGGCAGCGGCCACACCTGCTGCAGTACCTTTATTGTACCTCGTTTACCATGCTCAGCATTTCATTCCCTTTACACCTCTCAGCCTTTCCCGTGCCGCTCTTTTTAACCAGCAGCGCTGCCCCGACGCTCCCGCGGTGCAGCTCTTTTAGTGATGCGGGGCAGCGGCCACACCTGCTGCAGTACCTTTATTGTACCTCGTTTACCATGCTCAGCATTTTATTCCCTTTACACCTCTCAAGCTTTCCGGACCCCTTTTTAACCAGCAGCGCTGCCCCGACGCTCCCGCGGTGCAGCTCTTTTAGTGATGCGGGGCAGCGGCCACTCCTGCTGCAGTATCTTTATTGTACCTCTTTTACCATGCTCAGCATTTCATTCCCTTTACACCTCTCAGCTTTTCCGGACCCCTTTTTAACCAGCAGCGCTGCCCCGACCGTCCCGCGGTGCAGCTCTTTTAGTGACACGGGGCAGCGGCCACACCTGCTGCAGTACCTTTATTGTACCTCGTTTACAATGCTCAGCATTTTATTCCCTTTACACCTCTCAGCCTTTCCCGTGCCGCTCTTTTTAACCAGCAGCGCTGCCCCGACGCTCCCGAGGTGCAGCTCTTTTAGTCACACGGGGCAGCGGCCACTCCTGCTGCAGTACCTTTACAGTATTTCTTAAACCATTGTCAATATTTTATTGCGCTCACACTTCCCAGCCTTTCCCATGCTGCTCTTTTTAACCAGCAGCGCTGCCCCGACGCTCCCGCGGTGCAGCTCTTTTAGTCACACGGGGCAGCGGCCACTCCTGCTGCAGTACCTTTATTGTACCTCGTTTACCATGCTCAGCATTTTATTCCCTTTACACCTCTCAGCCTTTCCCGTGCCGCTCTTTTTAACCAGCAGCGCTGCCCCGACGCTCCCGCGGTGCAGCTCTTTTAGTCACACGGGGCAGCGGCCACACCTGCTGCTGTACCTTTATTGTACCTCGTTTACCATGCTCAGCATTTTATTCCCTTTACACCTCTCACGCTTTCCGGACCCCTTTTTAACCAGCAGCGCTGCCCCGACCGTCCCGCGGTGCAGCTCTTTTAGTGATGCGGGGCAGCGGTCACTCCTGCTGCAGTACCTTTACAATATTTCTTAGACCATTGTCAATACTTTATTGCGCTGACGTTTCCCAGCCTTTCCCGTGCCGCTCTTTTTAACCAGCAGCGCTGCCCCGACGCTCCCGCGGTGCAGCTCCCTTAGTGACACGGGGCAGGGGCCGAGAGCCCTCTAGGTGCGGCTCCTCTATAGCACTTTACCGTTTTCTATTTTATTTCATTGGCACCTCGCGCGTTGCGCCGGGCGCCTCATTCGGGGACATGCGCCGGCTCCCACAGCGCCCCGCCCGCCGCCGCTCCCCGGGGGCCTCCCCGCTGCTCTCGGGAGATCGCACACCGCACGCGGCCCAAGCCCCGTCTCGCCGACGGCACTCACCACCAGCCGCCCGCCGCCGCGTTCTCCCGCTCCCTACCGGCACGAAGCGGCGCTGCCGATGACGGAGCCGATGCGCGGCTGCCACGCCGCTCTCTCCGCGCCTCAGGGCCGGCGCCTTCGGCCGCACACGGCGGCGTCCCCGCATCCGGGCCAGCCCGCGGAGCTCCTGCCGCCGCCGCCGCCGCCCCCCGACTGAGGGGCCGCGACGCCGGCGCCCCCTTTTATACTCCGCACCCCCTTTTCCCGCCACTGCCGCGGTGGGCTCCCCCCGCCTCAAAATCGCCCAGAAGCGCCCGAGGCGGGAACGGCGCAGCCCCACCGGCGCCTCGGAGAAGCTCTTCTAGTGACAAGGAGCAGCGGCCACTCCTGCTGCAGTACCTTTATTGTACCTCGTTTACCATGCTCAGCATTTTATTCCCTTTACACCTCTCACGCTTTCCGGACCCCTTTTTAACCAGCAGCGCTGCCCCGACGCTCCCGCGGTGCAGCTCTTTTAGTGATGCGGGGCAGCGGCCACTCCTGCAGCAGTATCTTTATTGTACCTCTTTTACCATGCTCAGCATTTCATTCCCTTTACACCTCTCACGCTTTCCGGACCCCTTTTAAGCCGGCAGGACTGCCCCGACGCTCCCGAGGTGCAGCTCTTTTAGTCACACGGGGCAGCGGCCACTCCTGCTGCAGTACCTTTACAATATTTCTTAGACCATTGTCAATATTTTATTGCGCTCACACTTCCCAGCCTTTCCCATACTGCTCTGTTTAACCAGCAGCGCTGCCCCGACGCTCCCGCGGTGCAGCTCTTTTAGTGACACGGGGCAGCAGCCACTCCTGCTGCAGTACTTTTAAAGGATTTTCGACCATTTTATTTTATACCCTTCACAGATGCGACCTTTGCCGTGACACCTTTGAAGCAGCACCCCTGCCCCACGTGCGCCGCGGTGCAGCTCATTTTATCCTGAGGAAGTGGCTACTCCTGCTGCGGTGTTGTTGTTATTTCTCAGACCTTTCTCTATATTTTATTTCCCTCACACCTCCAGTCCTTTTACGTGCCGCACGTTTACCGTCAGCACCACCCCAAAGGTGCCGCGGTGCAGCTGTTTTAGTGAACCCACGCAGCGGCCACAACTGCTGCTGTACCTTTTGAGTATTTCTTAGACCATTCTCAATATTTTATTGCGCTCACACTTCCCAGCCTTTCCGTGCTGCTCTTTTTAACCAGCAGCGCTGCCCCGACGCTCCCGCGGTGCAGCGCTTTTAGTGATGCGGGTCAGCGGCCACTCCTGCTGCAGTATCTTTATTGTACCTCGTTTACCATGCTCAGCATTTCATTCCCTTTACACCTCTCAGCCTTTCCCGTGCCGCTCTTTTTAACCAGCAGCGCTGCCCCGACGGTCCCGCGGTGCAGCTCTTTTAGTGACACGGGGCAGCGGCCACACCTGCTGCAGTACCTTTATTGTACCTCGTTTACCATGCTCAGCATTTTATTCCCTTTACACCTCTCAGCCTTTCCCGTGCCGCTCTTTTTAACCAGCAGCGCTGCCCCGACGCTCCCGCGGTGCAGCTCTTTTAGTGACACGGGGCAGCGGCCACACCTGCTGCTGTACCTTTATTGTACCTCGTTTACCATGCTCAGCATTTTATTCCCTTTACACCTCTCACGCTTTCCGGACCCCTTTTTAACCAGCAGCGCTGCCCCGACCGTCCCGCGGTGCAGCTCTTTTAGTGATGCGGGGCAGCGGCCACTCCTGCTGCTGTACCTTTATTGTACCTCGTTTACCATGCTCAGCATTTCATTCCCTTTACACCTCTCACGCTTTCCAGTGCCGCTCTTTTTAACCAGCAGCGCTGCCCCGACGCTCCCGCGGTGCAGCTCTTTTAGTGATGCGGAGCAGCGGCCACACCTGCTGCAGTACCTTTATTGTACCTCGTTTACCATGCTCAGCATTTTATTCCCTTTACACCTCTCAAGCTTTCCGGACCCCTTTTTAACCAGCAGCGCTGCCCCGACGCTCCCGCGGTGCAGCTCTTTTAGTGATGCGGGGCAGCGGCCACTCCTGCTGCAGTATCTTTATTGTACCTCTTTTACCATGCTCAGCATTTCATTCCCTTTACACCTCTCAGCTTTTCCGGACCCCTTTTTAACCAGCAGCGCTGCCCCGACCGTCCCGCGGTGCAGCTCTTTTAGTGACACGGGGCAGCGGCCACACCTGCTGCAGTACCTTTATTGTACCTCGTTTACAATGCTCAGCATTTTATTCCCTTTACACCTCTCAGCCTTTCCCGTGCCGCTCTTTTTAACCAGCAGCGCTGCCCCGACGCTCCCGAGGTGCAGCTCTTTTAGTCACACGGGGCAGCGGCCACTCCTGCTGCAGTACCTTTACAGTATTTCTTAAACCATTGTCAATATTTTATTGCGCTCACACTTCCCAGCCTTTCCCATGCTGCTCTTTTTAACCAGCAGCGCTGCCCCGACGCTCCCGCAGTGCAGCTCTTTTAGTGATGCGGAGCAGCGGCCACACCTGCTGCTGTACCTTTATTGTACCTCGTTTACCATGCTCAGCATTTTATTCCCTTTACACCTCTCACGCTTTCCGGACCCCTTTTTAACCAGCAGCACTGCCCCGACGCTCCCGCGGTGCAGCTCTTTTAGTCACAGGGGGCAGCGGCCACACCTGCTGCAGTACCTTTATTGTACCTCTTTTACCATGCTCAGCATTTCAGTCCCTTTACACCTCTCACGCTTTCCCGTGCCGCTCTTTTTAACCAGCAGCGCTGCCCCGACGCTCCCGCGGTGCAGCTCTTTTAGTCACACGGGGCAGCGGCCACTCCTGCTGCTGTACCTTTATTGTACCTCGTTTACCATGCTCAGCATTTTATTCCCTTTACACCTCTCAGCCTTTCCCGTGCCGCTCTTTTTAACCAGCAGCGCTGCCCCGACGCTCCCGCGGTGCAGCTCTTTTAGTCACACGGGGCAGCGGCCACACCTGCTGCTGTACCTTTATTGTACCTCGTTTACCATGCTCAGCATTTCATTCCCTTTACACCTCTCACGCTTTCCGGACCCCTTTTTAACCAGCAGCGCTGCCCCGACCGTCCCGCGGTGCAGCTCTTTTAGTGATGCGGGGCAGCGGCCACTCCTGCTGCAGTACCTTTACAATATTTCTTAGACCATTGTCAATACTTTATTGCGCTGACGTTTCCCAGCCTTTCCCGTGCCGCTCTTTTTAACCAGCAGCGCTGCCCCGACGCTCCCGCGGTGCAGCTCCCTTAGTGACACGGGGCAGGGGCCGAGAGCCCTCTAGGTGCGGCTCCTCTATAGCACTTTACCGTTTTCTATTTTATTTCATTGGCACCTCGCGCGTTGCGCCGGGCGCCTCATTCGGGGACATGCGCCGGCTCCCACAGCGCCCCGCCCGCCGCCGCTCCCCGGGGGCCTCCCCGCTGCTCTCGGGAGATCGCACACCGCACGCGGCCCAAGCCCCGTCTCGCCGACGGCACTCACCACCCGCCGCCCGCCGCCGCGTTCTCCCGCTCCCTACCGGCACGAAGCGGCGCTGCCGATGACGGAGCCGATGCGCGGCTGCCACGCCGCTCTCTCCGCGCCTCAGGGCCGGCGCCTTCGGCCGCACACGGCGGCGTCCCCGCATCCGGGCCAGCCCGCGGAGCTCCTGCCGCCGCCGCCGCCGCCCCCCGACTGAGGGGCCGCGACGCCGGCGCCCCCTTTTATACTCCGCACCCCCTTTTCCCGCCACCGCCGCGGTGGGCTCCCCCCGCCTCAAAATCGCCCAGAAGCGCCCGAGGCGGGAACGGCGCAGCCCCACCGGCGCCTCGGAGAAGCTCTTCTAGTGACAAGGAGCAGCGGCCACTCCTGCTGCAGTACCTTTATTGTACCTCGTTTACCATGCTCAGCATTTTATTCCCTTTACACCTCTCACGCTTTCCGGACCCCTTTTTAACCAGCAGCGCTGCCCCGACGCTCCCGCGGTGCAGCTCTTTTAGTGATGCGGGGCAGCGGCCACTCCTGCAGCAGTATCTTTATTGTACCTCTTTTACCATGCTCAGCATTTCATTCCCTTTACACCTCTCACGCTTTCCCGTGCCGCTCTTTTTAACCAGCAGCGCTGCCCCGACGCTCCCGCGGTGCAGCTCTTTTAGTGATGCGGGGCAGCGGCCACTCCTGCAGCAGTATCTTTATTGTACCTCTTTTACCATGCTCAGCATTTCATTCCCTTTACACCTCTCACGCTTTCCGGACCCCTTTTTAACCAGCAGCGCTGCCCCGACGCTCCCGCGGTGCAGCGCTTTTAGTGATGCGGGGCAGCGGCCACTCCTGCAGCAGTATCTTTATTGTACCTCTTTTACCATGCTCAGCATTTCATTCCCTTTACACCTCTCACGCTTTCCGGACCCCTTTTAAGCCGGCAGCACTGCCCCGACGCTCCCGAGGTGCAGCTCTTTTAGTGATGCGGGGCAGCGGCCACACCTGCTGCAGTACCTTTATTGTACCTCGTTTACCATGCTCAGCATTTCATTCCCTTTACACCTCTCACGCTTTCCGGACCCCTTTTTAACCAGCAGCGCTGCCCCGACGGTCCCGCGGTGCAGCTCTTTTAGTGACGCGGGGCAGCGGCCACACCTGCTGCAGTACCTTTATTGTACCTCGTTTACAATGCTCAGCATTTTATTCCCTTTACACCTCTCAGCCTTTCCCGTGCCGCTCTTTTTAACCAGCAGCGCTGCCCCGACGCTCCCGAGGTGCAGCTCTTTTAGTCACACGGGGCAGCGGCCACTCCTGCTGCAGTACCTTTACAGTATTTCTTAAACCATTGTGAATATTTTATTGCGCTCACACTTCCCAGCCTTTCCCATGCTGCTCTTTTTAACCAGCAGCGCTGCCCCGACCGTCCCGCGGTGCAGCTCTTTTAGTGATGCGGGGCAGCGGCCACACCTGCTGCAGTACCTTTATTGTACCTCGTTTACCATGCTCAGCATTTTATTCCCTTTACACCTCTCAGCCTTTCCTGTGCCGCTCTTTTTAACCAGCAGCGCTGCCCCGACCGTCCCGCGGTGCAGCTCTTTTAGTCACACGGGGCAGCGGCCACACCTGCTGCTGTACCTTTATTGTACCTCGTTTACCATGCCCAGCATTTCATTCCCTTTACACCTCTCAGCCTTTCCTGTGCCGCTCTTTTTAACCAGCAGCGCTGCCCCGACCGTCCCGCGGTGCAGCTCTTTTAGTCACACGGGGCAGCGGCCACACCTGCTGCAGTACCTTTATTGTACCTCGTTTACCATGCTCAGCATTTCATTCCCTTTACACCTCTCACGCTTTCCGGACCCCTTTTTAACCAGCAGCGCTTCCCCGACCGTCCCGCGGTGCAGCTCTTTTAGTGATGCGGGGCAGCGGCCACACCTGCTGCAGTACCTTTATTGTACCTCGTTTACCATGCTCAGCATTTCATTCCCTTTACACCTCTCACGCTTTCCGGACCCCTTTTTAACCAGCAGAGCTGCCCCGACGGTCCCGCGGTGCAGCTCTTGTAGTGATGCGGGGCAGCGGCCACTCCTGCTGCAGTACTTTTAAAGGATTTTCGACCATTTTATTTTATACCCTTCACAGATGCGACCTTTGCCGTGACACCTTTGAAGCAGCGCCCCTGCCCCACGTGCGCCGCGGTGCAGCTCATTTTATCCTGAGGAAGTGGCTACTCCTGCTGCGGTGTTGTTATTATTTCTCAGACCTTTCTCTATATTTTATTTCCCTCACACCTCCAGTCCTTTTACGTGCCGCACGTTTACCGTCAGCACCACCCCAAAGGTGCCGCGGTGCAGCTGTTTTAGTGAACCCACGCAGCGGCCACTCCTGCTGCTGTACCTTTTGAGTATTTCTTAGACCATTCTCAATATTTTATTGCGCTCACACTTCCCAGCCTTTCCGTGCTGCTCTTTTTAACCAGCAGCGCTGCCCCGACCGTCCCGCGGTGCAGCTCTTTTAGTGATGCGGGGCAGCGGCCACACCTGCTGCAGTACCTTTATTGTACCTCGTTTACCATGCTCAGCATTTCATTCCCTTTACACCTCTCAGCCTTTCCCGTGCCGCTCTTTTTAACCAGCAGCGCTGCCCCGACGCTCCCGCGGTGCAGCTCTTTTAGTGATGCGGGGCAGCGGCCACACCTGCTGCAGTACCTTTATTGTACCTCGTTTACCATGCTCAGCATTTTATTCCCTTTACACCTCTCACGCTTTCCGGACCCCTTTTTAACCAGCAGCGCTGCCCCGACGCTCCCGCGGTGCAGCGCTTTTAGTGATGCGGGGCAGCGGCCACTCCTGCAGCAGTATCTTTATTGTACCTCTTTTACCATGCTCAGCATTTCATTCCCTTTACACCTCTCACGCTTTCCGGACCCCTTTTAAGCCGGCAGCGCTGCCCCGACGCTCCCGAGGTGCAGCTCTTTTAGTGATGCGGGGCAGCGGCCACACCTGCTGCAGTACCTTTATTGTACCTCGTTTACCATGCTCAGCATTTCATTCCCTTTACACCTCTCAGCCTTTCCCGTGCCGCTCTTTTTAACCAGCAGCGCTGCCCCGACGCTCCCGCGGTGCAGCTCTTTTAGTGATGCGGGGCAGCGGCCACACCTGCTGCAGTACCTTTATTGTACCTCGTTTACCATGCTCAGCATTTTATTCCCTTTACACCTCTCAAGCTTTCCGGACCCCTTTTTAACCAGCAGCGCTGCCCCGACGCTCCCGCGGTGCAGCTCTTTTAGTGATGCGGGGCAGCGGCCACTCCTGCTGCAGTATCTTTATTGTACCTCTTTTACCATGCTCAGCATTTCATTCCCTTTACACCTCTCAGCTTTTCCGGACCCCTTTTTAACCAGCAGCGCTGCCCCGACCGTCCCGCGGTGCAGCTCTTTTAGTGACACGGGGCAGCGGCCACACCTGCTGCAGTACCTTTATTGTACCTCGTTTACAATGCTCAGCATTTTATTCCCTTTACACCTCTCAGCCTTTCCCGTGCCGCTCTTTTTAACCAGCAGCGCTGCCCCGACGCTCCCGAGGTGCAGCTCTTTTAGTGACACGGGGCAGCAGCCACACCTGCTGCACTACCTTTATTGTACCTCGTTTACCATGCTCAGCATTTCATTCCCTTTACACCTCTCACGCTTTCCGGACCCCTTTTTAACCAGCAGCGCTGCCCCGACCGTCCCGCGGTGCAGCTCTTTTAGTGATGCGGGGCAGCGGCCACACCTGCTGCAGTACCTTTATTGTACCTCGTTTACCATGCTCAGCATTTCATTCCCTTTACACCTCTCAGCCTTTCCCGTGCCGCTCTTTTTAACCAGCAGCGCTGCCCCGACGCTCCCGCGGTGCAGCTCTTTTAGTGATGCGGGGCAGCGGCCACACCTGCTGCAGTACCTTTATTGTACCTCGTTTACCATGCTCAGCATTTTATTCCCTTTACACCTCTCACGCTTTCCGGACCCCTTTTTAACCAGCAGCGCTGCCCCGACGCTCCCGCGGTGCAGCGCTTTTAGTGATGCGGGGCAGCGGCCACTCCTGCAGCAGTATCTTTATTGTACCTCTTTTACCATGCTCAGCATTTCATTCCCTTTACACCTCTCACGCTTTCCGGACCCCTTTTAAGCCGGCAGCGCTGCCCCGACGCTCCCGAGGTGCAGCTCTTTTAGTGATGCGGGGCAGCGGCCACACCTGCTGCAGTACCTTTATTGTACCTCGTTTACCATGCTCAGCATTTCATTCCCTTTACACCTCTCAGCCTTTCCCGTGCCGCTCTTTTTAACCAGCAGCGCTGCCCCGACGCTCCCGCGGTGCAGCTCTTTTAGTGATGCGGGGCAGCGGCCACACCTGCTGCTGTACCTTTATTGTACCTCGTTTACCATGCTCAGCATTTTATTCCCTTTACACCTCTCAAGCTTTCCGGACCCCTTTTTAACCAGCAGCGCTGCCCCGACGCTCCCGCGGTGCAGCTCTTTTAGTGATGCGGGGCAGCGGCCACTCCTGCTGCAGTATCTTTATTGTACCTCTTTTACCATGCTCAGCATTTCATTCCCTTTACACCTCTCAGCTTTTCCGGACCCCTTTTTAACCAGCAGCGCTGCCCCGACCGTCCCGCGGTGCAGCTCTTTTAGTGACACGGGGCAGCGGCCACACCTGCTGCAGTACCTTTATTGTACCTCGTTTACAATGCTCAGCATTTTATTCCCTTTACACCTCTCAGCCTTTCCCGTGCCGCTCTTTTTAACCAGCAGCGCTGCCCCGACGCTCCCGAGGTGCAGCTCTTTTAGTCACACGGGGCAGCGGCCACTCCTGCTGCAGTACCTTTACAGTATTTCTTAAACCATTGTCAATATTTTATTGCGCTCACACTTCCCAGCCTTTCCCATGCTGCTCTTTTTAACCAGCAGCGCTGCCCCGACGCTCCCGCGGTGCAGCTCTTTTAGTCACACGGGGCAGCGGCCACTCCTGCTGCAGTACCTTTATTGTACCTCGTTTACCATGCTCAGCATTTTATTCCCTTTACACCTCTCAGCCTTTCCCGTGCCGCTCTTTTTAACCAGCAGCGCTGCCCCGACGCTCCCGCGGTGCAGCTCTTTTAGTCACACGGGGCAGCGGCCACACCTGCTGCTGTACCTTTATTGTACCTCGTTTACCATGCTCAGCATTTTATTCCCTTTACACCTCTCACGCTTTCCGGACCCCTTTTTAACCAGCAGCGCTGCCCCGACCGTCCCGCGGTGCAGCTCTTTTAGTGATGCGGGGCAGCGGTCACTCCTGCTGCAGTACCTTTACAATATTTCTTAGACCATTGTCAATACTTTATTGCGCTGACGTTTCCCAGCCTTTCCCGTGCCGCTCTTTTTAACCAGCAGCGCTGCCCCGACGCTCCCGCGGTGCAGCTCCCTTAGTGACACGGGGCAGGGGCCGAGAGCCCTCTAGGTGCGGCTCCTCTATAGCACTTTACCGTTTTCTATTTTATTTCATTGGCACCTCGCGCGTTGCGCCGGGCGCCTCATTCGGGGACATGCGCCGGCTCCCACAGCGCCCCGCCCGCCGCCGCTCCCCGGGGGCCTCCCCGCTGCTCTCGGGAGATCGCACACCGCACGCGGCCCAAGCCCCGTCTCGCCGACGGCACTCACCACCCGCCGCCCGCCGCCGCGTTCTCCCGCTCCCTACCGGCACGAAGCGGCGCTGCCGATGACGGAGCCGATGCGCGGCTGCCACGCCGCTCTCTCCGCGCCTCAGGGCCGGCGCCTTCGGCCGCACACGGCGGCGTCCCCGCATCCGGGCCAGCCCGCGGAGCTCCTGCCGCCGCCGCCGCCGCCCCCCGACTGAGGGGCCGCGACGCCGGCGCCCCCTTTTATACTCCGCACCCCCTTTTCCCGCCACTGCCGCGGTGGGCTCCCCCCGCCTCAAAATCGCCCAGAAGCGCCCGAGGCGGGAACGGCGCAGCCCCACCGACGCCTCGGAGAAGCTCTTCTAGTGACAAGGAGCAGCGGCCACTCCTGCTGCAGTACCTTTATTGTACCTCGTTTACCATGCTCAGCATTTTATTCCCTTTACACCTCTCACGCTTTCCGGACCCCTTTTTAACCAGCAGCGCTGCCCCGACGCTCCCGCGGTGCAGCTCTTTTAGTGATGCGGGGCAGCGGCCACTCCTGCAGCAGTATCTTTATTGTACCTCTTTTACCATGCTCAGCATTTCATTCCCTTTACACCTCTCACGCTTTCCGGACCCCTTTTAAGCCGGCAGCACTGCCCCGACGCTCCCGAGGTGCAGCTCTTTTAGTCACACGGGGCAGCGGCCACTCCTGCTGCAGTACCTTTACAATATTTCTTAGACCATTGTCAATATTTTATTGCGCTCACACTTCCCAGCCTTTCCCATACTGCTCTGTTTAACCAGCAGCGCTGCCCCGACGCTCCCGCGGTGCAGCTCTTTTAGTGACACGGGGCAGCAGCCACTCCTGCTGCAGTACTTTTAAAGGATTTTCGACCATTTTATTTTATACCCTTCACAGATGCGACCTTTGCCGTGACACCTTTGAAGCAGCACCCCTGCCCCACGTGCGCCGCGGTGCAGCTCATTTTATCCTGAGGAAGTGGCTACTCCTGCTGCGGTGTTGTTGTTATTTCTCAGACCTTTCTCTATATTTTATTTCCCTCACACCTCCAGTCCTTTTACGTGCCGCACGTTTACCGTCAGCACCACCCCAAAGGTGCCGCGGTGCAGCTGTTTTAGTGAACCCACGCAGCGGCCACAACTGCTGCTGTACCTTTTGAGTATTTCTTAGACCATTCTCAATATTTTATTGCGCTCACACTTCCCAGCCTTTCCGTGCTGCTCTTTTTAACCAGCAGCGCTGCCCCGACGCTCCCGCGGTGCAGCGCTTTTAGTGATGCGGGTCAGCGGCCACTCCTGCTGCAGTATCTTTATTGTACCTCGTTTACCATGCTCAGCATTTCATTCCCTTTACACCTCTCAGCCTTTCCCGTGCCGCTCTTTTTAACCAGCAGCGCTGCCCCGACGCTCCCGCGGTGCAGCTCTTTTAGTGACACGGGGCAGCGGCCACACCTGCTGCAGTACCTTTATTGTACCTCGTTTACCATGCTCAGCATTTTATTCCCTTTACACCTCTCAGCCTTTCCCGTGCCGCTCTTTTTAACCAGCAGCGCTGCCCCGACGCTCCCGCGGTGCAGCTCTTTTAGTGACACGGGGCAGCGGCCACACCTGCTGCTGTACCTTTATTGTACCTCGTTTACCATGCTCAGCATTTTATTCCCTTTACACCTCTCACGCTTTCCGGACCCCTTTTTAACCAGCAGCGCTGCCCCGACCGTCCCGCGGTGCAGCTCTTTTAGTGATGCGGGGCAGCGGCCACTCCTGCTGCTGTACCTTTATTGTACCTCGTTTACCATGCTCAGCATTTCATTCCCTTTACACCTCTCACGCTTTCCAGTGCCGCTCTTTTTAACCAGCAGCGCTGCCCCGACGCTCCCGCGGTGCAGCTCTTTTAGTGATGCGGAGCAGCGGCCACACCTGCTGCAGTACCTTTATTGTACCTCGTTTACCATGCTCAGCATTTTATTCCCTTTACACCTCTCAAGCTTTCCGGACCCCTTTTTAACCAGCAGCGCTGCCCCGACGCTCCCGCGGTGCAGCTCTTTTAGTGATGCGGGGCAGCGGCCACTCCTGCTGCAGTATCTTTATTGTACCTCTTTTACCATGCTCAGCATTTCATTCCCTTTACACCTCTCAGCTTTTCCGGACCCCTTTTTAACCAGCAGCGCTGCCCCGACCGTCCCGCGGTGCAGCTCTTTTAGTGACACGGGGCAGCGGCCACACCTGCTGCAGTACCTTTATTGTACCTCGTTTACAATGCTCAGCATTTTATTCCCTTTACACCTCTCAGCCTTTCCCGTGCCGCTCTTTTTAACCAGCAGCGCTGCCCCGACGCTCCCGAGGTGCAGCTCTTTTAGTCACACGGGGCAGCGGCCACTCCTGCTGCAGTACCTTTACAGTATTTCTTAAACCATTGTCAATATTTTATTGCGCTCACACTTCCCAGCCTTTCCCATGCTGCTCTTTTTAACCAGCAGCGCTGCCCCGACGCTCCCGCAGTGCAGCTCTTTTAGTGATGCGGAGCAGCGGCCACACCTGCTGCTGTACCTTTATTGTACCTCGTTTACCATGCTCAGCATTTTATTCCCTTTACACCTCTCACGCTTTCCGGACCCCTTTTTAACCAGCAGCGCTGCCCCGACGCCCCTGAGATGCAGCTCTTTTAGTGATGCGGGGCAGCGGCCACTCCTGCTGCTATACCTTTTCAATATTTCTTAGACCATTGTCAATATTTTATTGCGCTCACACTTCCCAGCCTTTCCCATGCTGCTCTGTTTAACCAGCAGCGCTGCCCCGACGCTCCCGAGGTGCAGCTCTTTTAGTGACACGGGGCAGCGGCCACACCTGCTGCACTACCTTTATTGTACCTCGTTTACCATGCTCAGCATTTTATTCCCTTTACACCTCTCACGCTTTCCGGACCCCTTTTTAACCAGCAGCACTGCCCCGACGCTCCCGCGGTGCAGCTCTTTTAGTCACAGGGGGCAGCGGCCACACCTGCTGCAGTACCTTTATTGTACCTCTTTTACCATGCTCAGCATTTCAGTCCCTTTACACCTCTCACGCTTTCCCGTGCCGCTCTTTTTAACCAGCAGCGCTGCCCCGACGCTCCCGCGGTGCAGCTCTTTTAGTCACACGGGGCAGCGGCCACTCCTGCTGCTGTACCTTTATTGTACCTCGTTTACCATGCTCAGCATTTTATTCCCTTTACACCTCTCAGCCTTTCCCGTGCCGCTCTTTTTAACCAGCAGCGCTGCCCCGACGCTCCCGCGGTGCAGCTCTTTTAGTCACACGGGGCAGCGGCCACACCTGCTGCTGTACCTTTATTGTACCTCGTTTACCATGCTCAGCATTTCATTCCCTTTACACCTCTCACGCTTTCCGGACCCCTTTTTAACCAGCAGCGCTGCCCCGACCGTCCCGCGGTGCAGCTCTTTTAGTGATGCGGGGCAGCGGCCACTCCTGCTGCAGTACCTTTACAATATTTCTTAGACCATTGTCAATACTTTATTGCGCTGACGTTTCCCAGCCTTTCCCGTGCCGCTCTTTTTAACCAGCAGCGCTGCCCCGACGCTCCCGCGGTGCAGCTCCCTTAGTGACACGGGGCAGGGGCCGAGAGCCCTCTAGGTGCGGCTCCTCTATAGCACTTTACCGTTTTCTATTTTATTTCATTGGCACCTCGCGCGTTGCGCCGGGCGCCTCATTCGGGGACATGCGCCGGCTCCCACAGCGCCCCGCCCGCCGCCGCTCCCCGGGGGCCTCCCCGCTGCTCTCGGGAGATCGCACACCGCACGCGGCCCAAGCCCCGTCTCGCCGACGGCACTCACCACCCGCCGCCCGCCGCCGCGTTCTCCCGCTCCCTACCGGCACGAAGCGGCGCTGCCGATGACGGAGCCGATGCGCGGCTGCCACGCCGCTCTCTCCGCGCCTCAGGGCCGGCGCCTTCGGCCGCACACGGCGGCGTCCCCGCATCCGGGCCAGCCCGCGGAGCTCCTGCCGCCGCCGCCGCCGCCCCCCGACTGAGGGGCCGCGACGCCGGCGCCCCCTTTTATACTCCGCACCCCCTTTTCCCGCCACCGCCGCGGTGGGCTCCCCCCGCCTCAAAATCGCCCAGAAGCGCCCGAGGCGGGAACGGCGCAGCCCCACCGGCGCCTCGGAGAAGCTCTTCTAGTGACAAGGAGCAGCGGCCACTCCTGCTGCAGTACCTTTATTGTACCTCGTTTACCATGCTCAGCATTTTATTCCCTTTACACCTCTCACGCTTTCCGGACCCCTTTTTAACCAGCAGCGCTGCCCCGACGCTCCCGCGGTGCAGCTCTTTTAGTGATGCGGGGCAGCGGCCACTCCTGCAGCAGTATCTTTATTGTACCTCTTTTACCATGCTCAGCATTTCATTCCCTTTACACCTCTCACGCTTTCCCGTGCCGCTCTTTTTAACCAGCAGCGCTGCCCCGACGCTCCCGCGGTGCAGCTCTTTTAGTGATGCGGGGCAGCGGCCACTCCTGCAGCAGTATCTTTATTGTACCTCTTTTACCATGCTCAGCATTTCATTCCCTTTACACCTCTCACGCTTTCCGGACCCCTTTTTAACCAGCAGCGCTGCCCCGACGCTCCCGCGGTGCAGCGCTTTTAGTGATGCGGGGCAGCGGCCACTCCTGCAGCAGTATCTTTATTGTACCTCTTTTACCATGCTCAGCATTTCATTCCCTTTACACCTCTCACGCTTTCCGGACCCCTTTTAAGCCGGCAGCACTGCCCCGACGCTCCCGAGGTGCAGCTCTTTTAGTGATGCGGGGCAGCGGCCACACCTGCTGCAGTACCTTTATTGTACCTCGTTTACCATGCTCAGCATTTCATTCCCTTTACACCTCTCACGCTTTCCGGACCCCTTTTTAACCAGCAGCGCTTCCCCGACCGTCCCGCGGTGCAGCTCTTTTAGTGATGCGGGGCAGCGGCCACACCTGCTGCAGTACCTTTATTGTACCTCGTTTACCATGCTCAGCATTTCATTCCCTTTACACCTCTCAGCCTTTCCCGTGCTGCTCTTTTTAACCAGCAGCGCTGCCCCGACGCTCCCGCGGTGCAGCTCTTTTAGTGATGCGGGGCAGCGGCCACACCTGCTGCAGTACCTTTATTGTACCTCGTTTACCATGCTCAGCATTTTATTCCCTTTACACCTCTCAAGCTTTCCGGACCCCTTTTTAACCAGCAGCGCTGCCCCGACGCTCCCGCGGTGCAGCTCTTTTAGTGACGCGGGGCAGCGGCCACTCCTGCTGCAGTATCTTTATTGTACCTCTTTTACCATGCTCAGCATTTCATTCCCTTTACACCTCTCACGCTTTCCGGACCCCTTTTTAGCCAGCAGCGCTGCCCCGACCGTCCCGCGGTGCAGCTCTTTTAGTGACGCGGGGCAGCGGCCACACCTGCTGCAGTACCTTTATTGTACCTCGTTTACAATGCTCAGCATTTTATTCCCTTTACACCTCTCAGCCTTTCCCGTGCCGCTCTTTTTAACCAGCAGCGCTGCCCCGACGCTCCCGAGGTGCAGCTCTTTTAGTCACACGGGGCAGCGGCCACTCCTGCTGCAGTACCTTTACAGTATTTCTTAAACCATTGTGAATATTTTATTGCGCTCACACTTCCCAGCCTTTCCCATGCTGCTCTTTTTAACCAGCAGCGCTGCCCCGACCGTCCCGCGGTGCAGCTCTTTTAGTGATGCGGGGCAGCGGCCACACCTGCTGCAGTATCTTTATTGTACCTCGTTTACCATGCTCAGCATTTCATTCCCTTTACACCTCTCAGCCTTTCCGGGCCCCTTTTTAACCAGCAGCGCTGCCCCGACGCTCCCGCGGTGCAGCTCTTTTAGTCACACGGGGCAGCGGCCACACCTGCTGCTGTACCTTTATTGTACCTCGTTTACCATGCCCAGCATTTCATTCCCTTTACACCTCTCAGCCTTTCCTGTGCCGCTCTTTTTAACCAGCAGCGCTGCCCCGACCGTCCCGCGGTGCAGCTCTTTTAGTCACACGGGGCAGCGGCCACACCTGCTGCAGTACCTTTATTGTACCTCGTTTACCATGCTCAGCATTTCATTCCCTTTACACCTCTCACGCTTTCCGGACCCCTTTTTAACCAGCAGCGCTTCCCCGACCGTCCCGCGGTGCAGCTCTTTTAGTGATGCGGGGCAGCGGCCACACCTGCTGCTGTACCTTTATTGTACCTCGTTTACCATGCTCAGCATTTCATTCCCTTTACACCTCTCACGCTTTCCGGACCCCTTTTTAACCAGCAGAGCTGCCCCGACGGTCCCGCGGTGCAGCTCTTGTAGTGATGCGGGGCAGCGGCCACTCCTGCTGCAGTACTTTTAAAGGATTTTCGACCATTTTATTTTATACCCTTCACAGATGCGACCTTTGCCGTGACACCTTTGAAGCAGCGCCCCTGCCCCAGGTGCGCCGCGGTGCAGCTCATTTTATCCTGAGGAAGTGGCTACTCCTGCTGCGGTGTTGTTATTATTTCTCAGACCTTTCTCTATATTTTATTTCCCTCACACCTCCAGTCCTTTTACGTGCCGCACGTTTACCGTCAGCACCACCCCAAAGGTGCCGCGGTGCAGCTGTTTTAGTGAACCCACGCAGCGGCCACTCCTGCTGCTGTACCTTTTGAGTATTTCTTAGACCATTCTCAATATTTTATTGCGCTCACACTTCCCAGCCTTTCCGTGCTGCTCTTTTTAACCAGCAGCGCTGCCCCGACGCTCCCGCGGTGCAGCTCTTTTAGTCACACGGGGCAGCAGCCACACCTGCTGCAGTATCTTTATTGTACCTCGTTTACCATGCTCAGCATTTCATTCCCTTTACACCTCTCACGCTTTCCGGACCCCTTTTTAACCAGCAGCGCTGCCCCGACGCTCCCGCGGTGCAGCTCTTTTAGTGATGCGGGGCAGCGGCCACACCTGCTGCAGTACCTTTATTGTACCTCGTTTACCATGCTCAGCATTTTATTCCCTTTACACCTCTCAGCCTTTCCCGTGCCGCTCTTTTTAACCAGCAGCGCTGCCCCGACGCTCCCGCGGTGCAGCTCTTTTAGTGATGCGGGGCAGCGGCCACACCTGCTGCAGTACCTTTATTGTACCTCGTTTACCATGCTCAGCATTTTATTCCCTTTACACCTCTCAAGCTTTCCGGACCCCTTTTTAACCAGCAGCGCTGCCCCGACGCTCCCGCGGTGCAGCTCTTTTAGTGATGCGGGGCAGCGGCCACTCCTGCTGCAGTATCTTTATTGTACCTCTTTTACCATGCTCAGCATTTCATTCCCTTTACACCTCTCAGCTTTTCCGGACCCCTTTTTAACCAGCAGCGCTGCCCCGACCGTCCCGCGGTGCAGCTCTTTTAGTGACACGGGGCAGCGGCCACACCTGCTGCAGTACCTTTATTGTACCTCGTTTACAATGCTCAGCATTTTATTCCCTTTACACCTCTCAGCCTTTCCCGTGCCGCTCTTTTTAACCAGCAGCGCTGCCCCGACGCTCCCGAGGTGCAGCTCTTTTAGTGACACGGGGCAGCAGCCACACCTGCTGCACTACCTTTATTGTACCTCGTTTACCATGCTCAGCATTTCATTCCCTTTACACCTCTCACGCTTTCCGGACCCCTTTTTAACCAGCAGCGCTGCCCCGACCGTCCCGCGGTGCAGCTCTTTTAGTGATGCGGGGCAGCGGCCACACCTGCTGCAGTACCTTTATTGTACCTCGTTTACCATGCTCAGCATTTCATTCCCTTTACACCTCTCAGCCTTTCCCGTGCCGCTCTTTTTAACCAGCAGCGCTGCCCCGACGCTCCCGCGGTGCAGCTCTTTTAGTGATGCGGGGCAGCGGCCACACCTGCTGCAGTACCTTTATTGTACCTCGTTTACCATGCTCAGCATTTTATTCCCTTTACACCTCTCACGCTTTCCGGACCCCTTTTTAACCAGCAGCGCTGCCCCGACGCTCCCGCGGTGCAGCGCTTTTAGTGATGCGGGGCAGCGGCCACTCCTGCAGCAGTATCTTTATTGTACCTCTTTTACCATGCTCAGCATTTCATTCCCTTTACACCTCTCACGCTTTCCGGACCCCTTTTAAGCCGGCAGCGCTGCCCCGACGCTCCCGAGGTGCAGCTCTTTTAGTGATGCGGGGCAGCGGCCACACCTGCTGCAGTACCTTTATTGTACCTCGTTTACCATGCTCAGCATTTCATTCCCTTTACACCTCTCAGCCTTTCCCGTGCCGCTCTTTTTAACCAGCAGCGCTGCCCCGACGCTCCCGCGGTGCAGCTCTTTTAGTGATGCGGGGCAGCGGCCACTCCTGCTGCAGTATCTTTATTGTACCTCTTTTACCATGCTCAGCATTTCATTCCCTTTACACCTCTCAGCTTTTCCGGACCCCTTTTTAACCAGCAGCGCTGCCCCGACCGTCCCGCGGTGCAGCTCTTTTAGTGACACGGGGCAGCGGCCACACCTGCTGCAGTACCTTTATTGTACCTCGTTTACAATGCTCAGCATTTTATTCCCTTTACACCTCTCAGCCTTTCCCGTGCCGCTCTTTTTAACCAGCAGCGCTGCCCCGACGCTCCCGAGGTGCAGCTCTTTTAGTCACACGGGGCAGCGGCCACTCCTGCTGCAGTACCTTTACAGTATTTCTTAAACCATTGTCAATATTTTATTGCGCTCACACTTCCCAGCCTTTCCCATGCTGCTCTTTTTAACCAGCAGCGCTGCCCCGACGCTCCCGCGGTGCAGCTCTTTTAGTCACACGGGGCAGCGGCCACTCCTGCTGCAGTACCTTTATTGTACCTCGTTTACCATGCTCAGCATTTTATTCCCTTTACACCTCTCAGCCTTTCCCGTGCCGCTCTTTTTAACCAGCAGCGCTGCCCCGACGCTCCCGCGGTGCAGCTCTTTTAGTCACACGGGGCAGCGGCCACACCTGCTGCTGTACCTTTATTGTACCTCGTTTACCATGCTCAGCATTTTATTCCCTTTACACCTCTCACGCTTTCCGGACCCCTTTTTAACCAGCAGCGCTGCCCCGACCGTCCCGCGGTGCAGCTCTTTTAGTGATGCGGGGCAGCGGTCACTCCTGCTGCAGTACCTTTACAATATTTCTTAGACCATTGTCAATACTTTATTGCGCTGACGTTTCCCAGCCTTTCCCGTGCCGCTCTTTTTAACCAGCAGCGCTGCCCCGACGCTCCCGCGGTGCAGCTCCCTTAGTGACACGGGGCAGGGGCCGAGAGCCCTCTAGGTGCGGCTCCTCTATAGCACTTTACCGTTTTCTATTTTATTTCATTGGTACATCGCGCGTTGCGCCGGGCGCCTCATTCGGGGACATGCGCCGGCTCCCACAGCGCCCCGCCCGCCGCCGCTCCCCGGGGGCCTCCCCGCTGCTCTCGGGAGATCGCACACCGCACGCGGCCCAAGCCCCGTCTCGCCGACGGCACTCACCACCCGCCGCCCGCCGCCGCGTTCTCCCGCTCCCTACCGGCACGAAGCGGCGCTGCCGATGACGGAGCCGATGCGCGGCTGCCACGCCGCTCTCTCCGCGCCTCAGGGCCGGCGCCTTCGGCCGCACACGGCGGCGTCCCCGCATCCGGGCCAGCCCGCGGAGCTCCTGCCGCCGCCGCCGCCGCCCCCCGACTGAGGGGCCGCGACGCCGGCGCCCCCTTTTATACTCCGCACCCCCTTTTCCCGCCACTGCCGCGGTGGGCTCCCCCCGCCTCAAAATCGCCCAGAAGCGCCCGAGGCGGGAACGGCGCAGCCCCACCGGCGCCTCGGAGAAGCTCTTCTAGTGACAAGGAGCAGCGGCCACTCCTGCTGCAGTACCTTTATTGTACCTCGTTTACCATGCTCAGCATTTTATTCCCTTTACACCTCTCACGCTTTCCGGACCCCTTTTTAACCAGCAGCGCTGCCCCGACGCTCCCGCGGTGCAGCTCTTTTAGTGATGCGGGGCAGCGGCCACTCCTGCAGCAGTATCTTTATTGTACCTCTTTTACCATGCTCAGCATTTCATTCCCTTTACACCTCTCACGCTTTCCGGACCCCTTTTAAGCCGGCAGCACTGCCCCGACGCTCCCGAGGTGCAGCTCTTTTAGTCACACGGGGCAGCGGCCACTCCTGCTGCAGTACCTTTACAATATTTCTTAGACCATTGTCAATATTTTATTGCGCTCACACTTCCCAGCCTTTCCCATACTGCTCTGTTTAACCAGCAGCGCTGCCCCGACGCTCCCGCGGTGCAGCTCTTTTAGTGACACGGGGCAGCAGCCACTCCTGCTGCAGTACTTTTAAAGGATTTTCGACCATTTTATTTTATACCCTTCACAGATGCGACCTTTGCCGTGACACCTTTGAAGCAGCACCCCTGCCCCACGTGCGCCGCGGTGCAGCTCATTTTATCCTGAGGAAGTGGCTACTCCTGCTGCGGTGTTGTTGTTATTTCTCAGACCTTTCTCTATATTTTATTTCCCTCACACCTCCAGTCCTTTTACGTGCCGCACGTTTACCGTCAGCACCACCCCAAAGGTGCCGCGGTGCAGCTGTTTTAGTGAACCCACGCAGCGGCCACAACTGCTGCTGTACCTTTTGAGTATTTCTTAGACCATTCTCAATATTTTATTGCGCTCACACTTCCCAGCCTTTCCGTGCTGCTCTTTTTAACCAGCAGCGCTGCCCCGACGCTCCCGCGGTGCAGCGCTTTTAGTGATGCGGGGCAGCGGCCACTCCTGCTGCAGTATCTTTATTGTACCTCGTTTACCATGCTCAGCATTTCATTCCCTTTACACCTCTCAGCCTTTCCCGTGCCGCTCTTTTTAACCAGCAGCGCTGCCCCGACGGTCCCGCGGTGCAGCTCTTTTAGTGATGCGGGGCAGCGGCCACACCTGCTGCAGTACCTTTATTGTACCTCGTTTACCATGCTCAGCATTTTATTCCCTTTACACCTCTCAGCCTTTCCCGTGCCGCTCTTTTTAACCAGCAGCGCTGCCCCGACGCTCCCGCGGTGCAGCTCTTTTAGTGACACGGGGCAGCGGCCACACCTGCTGCTGTACCTTTATTGTACCTCGTTTACCATGCTCAGCATTTTATTCCCTTTACACCTCTCACGCTTTCCGGACCCCTTTTTAACCAGCAGCGCTGCCCCGACCGTCCCGCGGTGCAGCTCTTTTAGTGATGCGGGGCAGCGGCCACTCCTGCTGCTGTACCTTTATTGTACCTCGTTTACCATGCTCAGCATTTCATTCCCTTTACACCTCTCACGCTTTCCAGTGCCGCTCTTTTTAACCAGCAGCGCTGCCCCGACGCTCCCGCGGTGCAGCTCTTTTAGTGATGCGGAGCAGCGGCCACACCTGCTGCAGTACCTTTATTGTACCTCGTTTACCATGCTCAGCATTTTATTCCCTTTACACCTCTCAAGCTTTCCGGACCCCTTTTTAACCAGCAGCGCTGCCCCGACGCTCCCGCGGTGCAGCTCTTTTAGTGATGCGGGGCAGCGGCCACTCCTGCTGCAGTATCTTTATTGTACCTCTTTTACCATGCTCAGCATTTCATTCCCTTTACACCTCTCAGCTTTTCCGGACCCCTTTTTAACCAGCAGCGCTGCCCCGACCGTCCCGCGGTGCAGCTCTTTTAGTGACACGGGGCAGCGGCCACACCTGCTGCAGTACCTTTATTGTACCTCGTTTACAATGCTCAGCATTTTATTCCCTTTACACCTCTCAGCCTTTCCCGTGCCGCTCTTTTTAACCAGCAGCGCTGCCCCGACGCTCCCGAGGTGCAGCTCTTTTAGTCACACGGGGCAGCGGCCACTCCTGCTGCAGTACCTTTACAGTATTTCTTAAACCATTGTCAATATTTTATTGCGCTCACACTTCCCAGCCTTTCCCATGCTGCTCTTTTTAACCAGCAGCGCTGCCCCGACGCTCCCGAGGTGCAGCTCTTTTAATTACGCGGAGCAGCGGCCACTCCTGCTGCAGTACCTTTACAATATTTCTTAGACCATTGTCAATATTTTATTCCGGTCACACTTCCCAGTCTTTCCCGTGCCGCTCTTTTTAACCAGCAGCGCTGCCCCGACGCTCCCGCGGTGCAGCTCTTTTAGTGATGCGGGGCAGCGGCCACTCCTGCTGCAGTACCTTTATTGTACCTCGTTTACCATGCTCAGCATTTTATTCCCTTTACACCTCTCAGCCTTTCCCGTGCCGCTCTTTTTAACCAGCAGCGCTGCCCCGACGCTCCCGCGGTGCAGCTCTTTTAGTCACACGGGGCAGCGGCCACACCTGCTGCTGTACCTTTATTGTACCTCGTTTACCATGCTCAGCATTTTATTCCCTTTACACCTCTCACGCTTTCCGGACCCCTTTTTAACGAGCAGCGCTGCCCCGACCGTCCCGCGGTGCAGCTCTTTTAGTGATGCGGGGCAGCGGTCACTCCTGCTGCAGTACCTTTACAATATTTCTTAGACCATTGTCAATACTTTATTGCGCTGACGTTTCCCAGCCTTTCCCGTGCCGCTCTTTTTAACCAGCAGCGCTGCCCCGACGCTCCCGCGGTGCAGCTCCCTTAGTGACACGGGGCAGGGGCCGAGAGCCCTCTAGGTGCGGCTCCTCTATAGCACTTTACCGTTTTCTATTTTATTTCATTGGCACCTCGCGCGTTGCGCCGGGCGCCTCATTCGGGGACATGCGCCGGCTCCCACAGCGCCCCGCCCGCCGCCGCTCCCCGGGGGCCTCCCCGCTGCTCTCGGGAGATCGCACACCGCACGCGGCCCAAGCCCCGTCTCGCCGACGGCACTCACCACCCGCCGCCCGCCGCCGCGTTCTCCCGCTCCCTACCGGCACGAAGCGGCGCTGCCGATGACGGAGCCGATGCGCGGCTGCCACGCCGCTCTCTCCGCGCCTCAGGGCCGGCGCCTTCGGCCGCACACGGCGGCGTCCCCGCATCCGGGCCAGCCCGCGGAGCTCCTGCCGCCGCCGCCGCCGCCCCCCGACTGAGGGGCCGCGACGCCGGCGCCCCCTTTTATACTCCGCACCCCCTTTTCCCGCCACTGCCGCGGTGGGCTCCCCCCGCCTCAAAATCGCCCAGAAGCGCCCGAGGCGGGAACGGCGCAGCCCCACCGACGCCTCGGAGAAGCTCTTCTAGTGACAAGGAGCAGCGGCCACTCCTGCTGCAGTACCTTTATTGTACCTCGTTTACCATGCTCAGCATTTTATTCCCTTTACACCTCTCACGCTTTCCGGACCCCTTTTTAACCAGCAGCGCTGCCCCGACGCTCCCGCGGTGCAGCTCTTTTAGTGATGCGGGGCAGCGGCCACTCCTGCAGCAGTATCTTTATTGTACCTCTTTTACCATGCTCAGCATTTCATTCCCTTTACACCTCTCACGCTTTCCGGACCCCTTTTAAGCCGGCAGCACTGCCCCGACGCTCCCGAGGTGCAGCTCTTTTAGTCACACGGGGCAGCGGCCACTCCTGCTGCAGTACCTTTACAATATTTCTTAGACCATTGTCAATATTTTATTGCGCTCACACTTCCCAGCCTTTCCCATACTGCTCTGTTTAACCAGCAGCGCTGCCCCGACGCTCCCGCGGTGCAGCTCTTTTAGTGACACGGGGCAGCAGCCACTCCTGCTGCAGTACTTTTAAAGGATTTTCGACCATTTTATTTTATACCCTTCACAGATGCGACCTTTGCCGTGACACCTTTGAAGCAGCACCCCTGCCCCACGTGCGCCGCGGTGCAGCTCATTTTATCCTGAGGAAGTGGCTACTCCTGCTGCGGTGTTGTTGTTATTTCTCAGACCTTTCTCTATATTTTATTTCCCTCACACCTCCAGTCCTTTTACGTGCCGCACGTTTACCGTCAGCACCACCCCAAAGGTGCCGCGGTGCAGCTGTTTTAGTGAACCCACGCAGCGGCCACAACTGCTGCTGTACCTTTTGAGTATTTCTTAGACCATTCTCAATATTTTATTGCGCTCACACTTCCCAGCCTTTCCGTGCTGCTCTTTTTAACCAGCAGCGCTGCCCCGACGCTCCCGCGGTGCAGCGCTTTTAGTGATGCGGGGCAGCGGCCACACCTGCTGCAGTATCTTTATTGTACCTCGTTTACCATGCTCAGCATTTTATTCCCTTTACACCTCTCAGCCTTTCCCGTGCCGCTCTTTTTAACCAGCAGCGCTGCCCCGACGCTCCCGCGGTGCAGCTCTTTTAGTGACACGGGGCAGCGGCCACACCTGCTGCTGTACCTTTATTGTACCTCGTTTACCATGCTCAGCATTTTATTCCCTTTACACCTCTCACGCTTTCCGGACCCCTTTTTAACCAGCAGCGCTGCCCCGACCGTCCCGCGGTGCAGCTCTTTTAGTGATGCGGGGCAGCGGCCACTCCTGCTGCTGTACCTTTATTGTACCTCGTTTACCATGCTCAGCATTTCATTCCCTTTACACCTCTCACGCTTTCCGGACCCCTTTTTAACCAGCAGCGCTGCCCCGACGCTCCCGAGATGCAGCTCTTTTAGTGATGCGGGGCAGCGGCCACTCCTGCTGCTGTACCTTTTCAATATTTCTTAGACCATTGTCAATATTTTATTGCGCTCACACTTCCCAGCCTTTCCCATGCTGCTCTGTTTAACCAGCAGCGCTGCCCCGACGCTCCCGAGGTGCAGCTCTTTTAGTGATGCGGGGCAGCGGCCACACCTGCTGCACTACCTTTATTGTACCTCGTTTACCATGCTCAGCATTTCATTCCCTTTACACCTCTCACGCTTTCCGGACCCCTTTTTAACCAGCAGCACTGCCCCGACGCTCCCGCGGTGCAGCTCTTTTAGTGATGCGGGGCAGCGGCCACACCTGCTGCAGTACCTTTATTGTACCTCTTTTACCATGCTCAGCATTTCATTCCCTTTACACCTCTCACGCTTTCCCGTGCCGCTCTTTTTAACCAGCAGCGCTGCCCCGACGCTCCCGCGGTGCAGCTCTTTTAGTCACACGGGGCAGCGGCCACTCCTGCTGCTGTACCTTTATTGTACCTCGTTTACAATGCTCAGCATTTTATTCCCTTTACACCTCTCAGCCTTTCCCGTGCCGCTCTTTTTAACCAGCAGCGCTGCCCCGACGCTCCCGAGGTGCAGCTCTTTTAGTCACACGGGGCAGCGGCCACACCTGCTGCTGTACCTTTATTGTACCTCGTTTACCATGCTCAGCATTTCATTCCCTTTACACCTCTCACGCTTTCCGGACCCCTTTTTAACCAGCAGCGCTGCCCCGACCGTCCCGCGGTGCAGCTCTTTTAGTGACGCGGGGCAGCGGCCACACCTGCTGCAGTATCTTTATTGTACCTCGTTTACAATGCTCAGCATTTCATTCCCTTTACACCTCTCAGCCTTTCCCGTGCCGCTCTTTTTAACCAGCAGCGCTGCCCCGACGCTCCCGAGGTGCAGCTCTTTTAGTCACACGGGGCAGCGGCCACTCCTGCTGCAGTACCTTTACAGTATTTCTTAAACCATTGTGAATATTTTATTGCGCTCACACTTCCCAGCCTTTCCCATGCTGCTCTTTTTAACCAGCAGCGCTGCCCCGACCGTCCCGCGGTGCAGCTCTTTTAGTGATGCGGGGCAGCGGCCACACCTGCAGCAGTATCTTTATTGTACCTCGTTTACCATGCTCAGCAATTCATTCCCTTTACACCTCTCAGCCTTTCCGGGCCCCTTTTTAACCAGCAGCGCTGCCCCGACGCTCCCGCGGTGCAGCTCTTTTAGTGATGCGGGGCAGCGGCCACTCCTGCTGCTGTACCTGTATTGTACCTCGTTTACCATGCTCAGCATTTCATTCCCTTTACACCTCTCAGCCTTTCCCGTGCCGCTCTGTTTAACCAGCAGCCCTGCCCCGACGCTCCCACGGTGCAGCTCTTTTAGTCACACGGGGCAGCGGCCACACCTGCTGCAGTACCTTTATTGTACCTCGTTTACCATGCTCAGCATTTTATTCCCTTTACACCTCTCACGCTTTCCGGACCCCTTTTTAACCAGCAGCGCTGCCCCGACCGTCCCGCGGTGCAGCTCTTTTAGTGATGCGGGGCAGCGGTCACTCCTGCTGCAGTACCTTTACAATATTTCTTAGACCATTGTCAATACTTTATTGCGCTGACGTTTCCCAGCCTTTCCCGTGCCGCTCTTTTTAACCAGCAGCGCTGCCCCGACGCTCCCGCGGTGCAGCTCCCTTAGTGACACGGGGCAGGGGCCGAGAGCCCTCTAGGTGCGGCTCCTCTATAGCACTTTACCGTTTTCTATTTTATTTCATTGGTACCTCGCGCGTTGCGCCGGGCGCCTCATTCGGGGACATGCGCCGGCTCCCACAGCGCCCCGCCCGCCGCCGCTCCCCGGGGGCCTCCCCGCTGCTCTCGGGAGATCGCACACCGCACGCGGCCCAAGCCCCGTCTCGCCGACGGCACTCACCACCCGCCGCCCGCCGCCGCGTTCTCCCGCTCCCTACCGGCACGAAGCGGCGCTGCCGATGACGGAGCCGATGCGCGGCTGCCACGCCGCTCTCTCCGCGCCTCAGGGCCGGCGCCTTCGGCCGCACACGGCGGCGTCCCCGCATCCGGGCCAGCCCGCGGAGCTCCTGCCGCCGCCGCCGCCGCCCCCCGACTGAGGGGCCGCGACGCCGGCGCCCCCTTTTATACTCCGCACCCCCTTTTCCCGCCACTGCCGCGGTGGGCTCCCCCCGCCTCAAAATCGCCCAGAAGCGCCCGAGGCGGGAACGGCGCAGCCCCACCGGCGCCTCGGAGAAGCTCTTCTAGTGACAAGGAGCAGCGGCCACTCCTGCTGCAGTACCTTTATTGTACCTCGTTTACCATGCTCAGCATTTTATTCCCTTTACACCTCTCACGCTTTCCGGACCCCTTTTTAACCAGCAGCGCTGCCCCGACGCTCCCGCGGTGCAGCTCTTTTAGTGATGCGGGGCAGCGGCCACTCCTGCAGCAGTATCTTTATTGTACCTCTTTTACCATGCTCAGCATTTCATTCCCTTTACACCTCTCACGCTTTCCGGACCCCTTTTAAGCCGGCAGCACTGCCCCGACGCTCCCGAGGTGCAGCTCTTTTAGTCACACGGGGCAGCGGCCACTCCTGCTGCAGTACCTTTACAATATTTCTTAGACCATTGTCAATATTTTATTGCGCTCACACTTCCCAGCCTTTCCCATACTGCTCTGTTTAACCAGCAGCGCTGCCCCGACGCTCCCGCGGTGCAGCTCTTTTAGTGACACGGGGCAGCAGCCACTCCTGCTGCAGTACTTTTAAAGGATTTTCGACCATTTTATTTTATACCCTTCACAGATGCGACCTTTGCCGTGACACCTTTGAAGCAGCACCCCTGCCCCACGTGCGCCGCGGTGCAGCTCATTTTATCCTGAGGAAGTGGCTACTCCTGCTGCGGTGTTGTTGTTATTTCTCAGACCTTTCTCTATATTTTATTTCCCTCACACCTCCAGTCCTTTTACGTGCCGCACGTTTACCGTCAGCACCACCCCAAAGGTGCCGCGGTGCAGCTGTTTTAGTGAACCCACGCAGCGGCCACAACTGCTGCTGTACCTTTTGAGTATTTCTTAGACCATTCTCAATATTTTATTGCGCTCACACTTCCCAGCCTTTCCGTGCTGCTCTTTTTAACCAGCAGCGCTGCCCCGACGCTCCCGCGGTGCAGCGCTTTTAGTGATGCGGGGCAGCGGCCACTCCTGCTGCAGTATCTTTATTGTACCTCGTTTACCATGCTCAGCATTTCATTCCCTTTACACCTCTCAGCCTTTCCCGTGCCGCTCTTTTTAACCAGCAGCGCTGCCCCGACGGTCCCGCGGTGCAGCTCTTTTAGTGATGCGGGGCAGCGGCCACACCTGCTGCAGTACCTTTATTGTACCTCGTTTACCATGCTCAGCATTTTATTCCCTTTACACCTCTCAGCCTTTCCCGTGCCGCTCTTTTTAACCAGCAGCGCTGCCCCGACGCTCCCGCGGTGCAGCTCTTTTAGTGACACGGGGCAGCGGCCACACCTGCTGCTGTACCTTTATTGTACCTCGTTTACCATGCTCAGCATTTTATTCCCTTTACACCTCTCACGCTTTCCGGACCCCTTTTTAACCAGCAGCGCTGCCCCGACCGTCCCGCGGTGCAGCTCTTTTAGTGATGCGGGGCAGCGGCCACTCCTGCTGCTGTACCTTTATTGTACCTCGTTTACCATGCTCAGCATTTCATTCCCTTTACACCTCTCACGCTTTCCAGTGCCGCTCTTTTTAACCAGCAGCGCTGCCCCGACGCTCCCGCGGTGCAGCTCTTTTAGTGATGCGGAGCAGCGGCCACACCTGCTGCAGTACCTTTATTGTACCTCGTTTACCATGCTCAGCATTTTATTCCCTTTACACCTCTCAAGCTTTCCGGACCCCTTTTTAACCAGCAGCGCTGCCCCGACGCTCCCGCGGTGCAGCTCTTTTAGTGATGCGGGGCAGCGGCCACTCCTGCTGCAGTATCTTTATTGTACCTCTTTTACCATGCTCAGCATTTCATTCCCTTTACACCTCTCAGCTTTTCCGGACCCCTTTTTAACCAGCAGCGCTGCCCCGACCGTCCCGCGGTGCAGCTCTTTTAGTGACACGGGGCAGCGGCCACACCTGCTGCAGTACCTTTATTGTACCTCGTTTACAATGCTCAGCATTTTATTCCCTTTACACCTCTCAGCCTTTCCCGTGCCGCTCTTTTTAACCAGCAGCGCTGCCCCGACGCTCCCGAGGTGCAGCTCTTTTAGTCACACGGGGCAGCGGCCACTCCTGCTGCAGTACCTTTACAGTATTTCTTAAACCATTGTCAATATTTTATTGCGCTCACACTTCCCAGCCTTTCCCATGCTGCTCTTTTTAACCAGCAGCGCTGCCCCGACGCTCCCGAGGTGCAGCTCTTTTAATTACGCGGAGCAGCGGCCACTCCTGCTGCAGTACCTTTACAATATTTCTTAGACCATTGTCAATATTTTATTCCGGTCACACTTCCCAGTCTTTCCCGTGCCGCTCTTTTTAACCAGCAGCGCTGCCCCGACGCTCCCGCGGTGCAGCTCTTTTAGTGATGCGGGGCAGCGGCCACTCCTGCTGCAGTACCTTTATTGTACCTCGTTTACCATGCTCAGCATTTCATTCCCTTTACACCTCTCAGCCTTTCCCGTGCCGCTCTTTTTAACCAGCAGCGCTGCCCCGACGCTCCCGCGGTGCAGCTCTTTTAGTCACACGGGGCAGCGGCCACACCTGCTGCTGTACCTTTATTGTACCTCGTTTACCATGCTCAGCATTTTATTCCCTTTACACCTCTCACGCTTTCCGGACCCCTTTTTAACGAGCAGCGCTGCCCCGACCGTCCCGCGGTGCAGCTCTTTTAGTGATGCGGGGCAGCGGTCACTCCTGCTGCAGTACCTTTACAATATTTCTTAGACCATTGTCAATACTTTATTGCGCTGACGTTTCCCAGCCTTTCCCGTGCCGCTCTTTTTAACCAGCAGCGCTGCCCCGACGCTCCCGCGGTGCAGCTCCCTTAGTGACACGGGGCAGGGGCCGAGAGCCCTCTAGGTGCGGCTCCTCTATAGCACTTTACCGTTTTCTATTTTATTTCATTGGCACCTCGCGCGTTGCGCCGGGCGCCTCATTCGGGGACATGCGCCGGCTCCCACAGCGCCCCGCCCGCCGCCGCTCCCCGGGGGCCTCCCCGCTGCTCTCGGGAGATCGCACACCGCACGCGGCCCAAGCCCCGTCTCGCCGACGGCACTCACCACCCGCCGCCCGCCGCCGCGTTCTCCCGCTCCCTACCGGCACGAAGCGGCGCTGCCGATGACGGAGCCGATGCGCGGCTGCCACGCCGCTCTCTCCGCGCCTCAGGGCCGGCGCCTTCGGCCGCACAGGGCGGCGTCCCCGCATCCGGGCCAGCCCGCGGAGCTCCTGCCGCCGCCGCCGCCGCCCCCCGACTGAGGGGCCGCGACGCCGGCGCCCCCTTTTATACTCCGCACCCCCTTTTCCCGCCACTGCCGCGGTGGGCTCCCCCCGCCTCAAAATCGCCCAGAAGCGCCCGAGGCGGGAACGGCGCAGCCCCACCGACGCCTCGGAGAAGCTCTTCTAGTGACAAGGAGCAGCGGCCACTCCTGCTGCAGTACCTTTATTGTACCTCGTTTACCATGCTCAGCATTTTATTCCCTTTACACCTCTCACGCTTTCCGGACCCCTTTTTAACCAGCAGCGCTGCCCCGACGCTCCCGCGGTGCAGCTCTTTTAGTGATGCGGGGCAGCGGCCACTCCTGCAGCAGTATCTTTATTGTACCTCTTTTACCATGCTCAGCATTTCATTCCCTTTACACCTCTCACGCTTTCCGGACCCCTTTTAAGCCGGCAGCACTGCCCCGACGCTCCCGAGGTGCAGCTCTTTTAGTCACACGGGGCAGCGGCCACTCCTGCTGCAGTACCTTTACAATATTTCTTAGACCATTGTCAATATTTTATTGCGCTCACACTTCCCAGCCTTTCCCATACTGCTCTGTTTAACCAGCAGCGCTGCCCCGACGCTCCCGCGGTGCAGCTCTTTTAGTGACACGGGGCAGCAGCCACTCCTGCTGCAGTACTTTTAAAGGATTTTCGACCATTTTATTTTATACCCTTCACAGATGCGACCTTTGCCGTGACACCTTTGAAGCAGCACCCCTGCCCCACGTGCGCCGCGGTGCAGCTCATTTTATCCTGAGGAAGTGGCTACTCCTGCTGCGGTGTTGTTGTTATTTCTCAGACCTTTCTCTATATTTTATTTCCCTCACACCTCCAGTCCTTTTACGTGCCGCACGTTTACCGTCAGCACCACCCCAAAGGTGCCGCGGTGCAGCTGTTTTAGTGAACCCACGCAGCGGCCACAACTGCTGCTGTACCTTTTGAGTATTTCTTAGACCATTCTCAATATTTTATTGCGCTCACACTTCCCAGCCTTTCCGTGCTGCTCTTTTTAACCAGCAGCGCTGCCCCGACGCTCCCGCGGTGCAGCGCTTTTAGTGATGCGGGGCAGCGGCCACACCTGCTGCAGTATCTTTATTGTACCTCGTTTACCATGCTCAGCATTTTATTCCCTTTACACCTCTCACGCTTTCCCGTGCCGCTCTTTTTAACCAGCAGCGCTGCCCCGACGCTCCCGCGGTGCAGCTCTTTTAGTGACACGGGGCAGCGGCCACACCTGCTGCTGTACCTTTATTGTACCTCGTTTACCATGCTCAGCATTTTATTCCCTTTACACCTCTCACGCTTTCCGGACCCCTTTTTAACCAGCAGCGCTGCCCCGACCGTCCCGCGGTGCAGCTCTTTTAGTGATGCGGGGCAGCGGCCACTCCTGCTGCTGTACCTTTATTGTACCTCGTTTACCATGCTCAGCATTTCATTCCCTTTACACCTCTCACGCTTTCCGGACCCCTTTTTAACCAGCAGCGCTGCCCCGACGCTCCCGAGATGCAGCTCTTTTAGTGATGCGGGGCAGCGGCCACTCCTGCTGCTGTACCTTTTCAATATTTCTTAGACCATTGTCAATATTTTATTGCGCTCACACTTCCCAGCCTTTCCCATGCTGCTCTGTTTAACCAGCAGCGCTGCCCCGACGCTCCCGAGGTGCAGCTCTTTTAGTGATGCGGGGCAGCGGCCACACCTGCTGCACTACCTTTATTGTACCTCGTTTACCATGCTCAGCATTTCATTCCCTTTACACCTCTCACGCTTTCCGGACCCCTTTTTAACCAGCAGCACTGCCCCGACGCTCCCGCGGTGCAGCTCTTTTAGTGATGCGGGGCAGCGGCCACACCTGCTGCAGTACCTTTATTGTACCTCTTTTACCATGCTCAGCATTTCATTCCCTTTACACCTCTCACGCTTTCCCGTGCCGCTCTTTTTAACCAGCAGCGCTGCCCCGACGCTCCCGCGGTGCAGCTCTTTTAGTCACACGGGGCAGCGGCCACTCCTGCTGCTGTACCTTTATTGTACCTCGTTTACAATGCTCAGCATTTTATTCCCTTTACACCTCTCAGCCTTTCCCGTGCCGCTCTTTTTAACCAGCAGCGCTGCCCCGACGCTCCCGAGGTGCAGCTCTTTTAGTCACACGGGGCAGCGGCCACACCTGCTGCTGTACCTTTATTGTACCTCGTTTACCATGCTCAGCATTTCATTCCCTTTACACCTCTCACGCTTTCCGGACCCCTTTTTAACCAGCAGCGCTTCCCCGACCGTCCCGCGGTGCAGCTCTTTTAGTGACGCGGGGCAGCGGCCACACCTGCTGCAGTATCTTTATTGTACCTCGTTTACAATGCTCAGCATTTCATTCCCTTTACACCTCTCAGCCTTTCCCGTGCCGCTCTTTTTAACCAGCAGCGCTGCCCCGACGCTCCCGCGGTGCAGCTCTTTTAGTGATGCGGGGCAGCGGCCACTCCTGCTGCTGTACCTGTATTGTACCTCGTTTACCATGCTCAGCATTTCATTCCCTTTACACCTCTCAGCCTTTCCCGTGCCGCTCTGTTTAACCAGCAGCCCTGCCCCGACGCTCCCACGGTGCAGCTCTTTTAGTCACACGGGGCAGCGGCCACACCTGCTGCAGTACCTTTATTGTACCTCGTTTACCATGCTCAGCATTTTATTCCCTTTACACCTCTCACGCTTTCCGGACCCCTTTTTAACCAGCAGCGCTGCCCCGACGCTCCCGCGGTGCAGCTCTTTTAGTGATGCGGGGCAGCGGCCACTCCTGCAGCAGTATCTTTATTGTACCTCTTTTACCATGCTCAGCATTTCATTCCCTTTACACCTCTCACGCTTTCCGGACCCCTTTTAAGCCGGCAGCACTGCCCCGACGCTCCCGAGGTGCAGCTCTTTTAGTCACACGGGGCAGCGGCCACTCCTGCTGCAGTACCTTTACAATATTTCTTAGACCATTGTCAATATTTTATTGCGCTCACACTTCCCAGCCTTTCCCATACTGCTCTGTTTAACCAGCAGCGCTGCCCCGACGCTCCCGCGGTGCAGCTCTTTTAGTGACACGGGGCAGCAGCCACTCCTGCTGCAGTACTTTTAAAGGATTTTCGACCATTTTATTTTATACCCTTCACAGATGCGACCTTTGCCGTGACACCTTTGAAGCAGCACCCCTGCCCCACGTGCGCCGCGGTGCAGCTCATTTTATCCTGAGGAAGTGGCTACTCCTGCTGCGGTGTTGTTGTTATTTCTCAGACCTTTCTCTATATTTTATTTCCCTCACACCTCCAGTCCTTTTACGTGCCGCACGTTTACCGTCAGCACCACCCCAAAGGTGCCGCGGTGCAGCTGTTTTAGTGAACCCACGCAGCGGCCACAACTGCTGCTGTACCTTTTGAGTATTTCTTAGACCATTCTCAATATTTTATTGCGCTCACACTTCCCAGCCTTTCCGTGCTGCTCTTTTTAACCAGCAGCGCTGCCCCGACGCTCCCGCGGTGCAGCTCTTTTAGTGACACGGGGCAGCGGCCACACCTGCTGCTGTACCTTTATTGTACCTCGTTTACAATGCTCAGCATTTTATTCCCTTTACACCTCTCAGCCTTTCCCGTGCCGCTCTTTTTAACCAGCAGCGCTGCCCCGACGCTCCCGAGGTGCAGCTCTTTTAGTCACACGGGGCAGCGGCCACTCCTGCTGCAGTACCTTTACAGTATTTCTTAAACCATTGTCAATATTTTATTGCGCTCACACTTCCCAGCCTTTCCCATGCTGCTCTTTTTAACCAGCAGCGCTGCCCCGACGCTCCCGAGGTGCAGCTCTTTTAATTACGCGGAGCAGCGGCCACTCCTGCTGCAGTACCTTTACAATATTTCTTAGACCATTGTCAATATTTTATTCCGGTCACACTTCCCAGTCTTTCCCGTGCCGCTCTTTTTAACCAGCAGCGCTGCCCCGACGCTCCCGCGGTGCAGCTCTTTTAGTGATGCGGGGCAGCGGCCACTCCTGCTGCAGTACCTTTATTGTACCTCGTTTACCATGCTCAGCATTTTATTCCCTTTACACCTCTCAGCCTTTCCCGTGCCGCTCTTTTTAACCAGCAGCGCTGCCCCGACGCTCCCGCGGTGCAGCTCTTTTAGTCACACGGGGCAGCGGCCACACCTGCTGCTGTACCTTTATTGTACCTCGTTTACCATGCTCAGCATTTTATTCCCTTTACACCTCTCACGCTTTCCGGACCCCTTTTTAACGAGCAGCGCTGCCCCGACCGTCCCGCGGTGCAGCTCTTTTAGTGATGCGGGGCAGCGGTCACTCCTGCTGCAGTACCTTTACAATATTTCTTAGACCATTGTCAATACTTTATTGCGCTGACGTTTCCCAGCCTTTCCCGTGCCGCTCTTTTTAACCAGCAGCGCTGCCCCGACGCTCCCGCGGTGCAGCTCCCTTAGTGACACGGGGCAGGGGCCGAGAGCCCTCTAGGTGCGGCTCCTCTATAGCACTTTACCGTTTTCTATTTTATTTCATTGGCACCTCGCGCGTTGCGCCGGGCGCCTCATTCGGGGACATGCGCCGGCTCCCACAGCGCCCCGCCCGCCGCCGCTCCCCGGGGGCCTCCCCGCTGCTCTCGGGAGATCGCACACCGCACGCGGCCCAAGCCCCGTCTCGCCGACGGCACTCACCACCCGCCGCCCGCCGCCGCGTTCTCCCGCTCCCTACCGGCACGAAGCGGCGCTGCCGATGACGGAGCCGATGCGCGGCTGCCACGCCGCTCTCTCCGCGCCTCAGGGCCGGCGCCTTCGGCCGCACAGGGCGGCGTCCCCGCATCCGGGCCAGCCCGCGGAGCTCCTGCCGCCGCCGCCGCCGCCCCCCGACTGAGGGGCCGCGACGCCGGCGCCCCCTTTTATACTCCGCACCCCCTTTTCCCGCCACTGCCGCGGTGGGCTCCCCCCGCCTCAAAATCGCCCAGAAGCGCCCGAGGCGGGAACGGCGCAGCCCCACCGACGCCTCGGAGAAGCTCTTCTAGTGACAAGGAGCAGCGGCCACTCCTGCTGCAGTACCTTTATTGTACCTCGTTTACCATGCTCAGCATTTTATTCCCTTTACACCTCTCACGCTTTCCGGACCCCTTTTTAACCAGCAGCGCTGCCCCGACGCTCCCGCGGTGCAGCTCTTTTAGTGATGCGGGGCAGCGGCCACTCCTGCAGCAGTATCTTTATTGTACCTCTTTTACCATGCTCAGCATTTCATTCCCTTTACACCTCTCACGCTTTCCGGACCCCTTTTAAGCCGGCAGCACTGCCCCGACGCTCCCGAGGTGCAGCTCTTTTAGTCACACGGGGCAGCGGCCACTCCTGCTGCAGTACCTTTACAATATTTCTTAGACCATTGTCAATATTTTATTGCGCTCACACTTCCCAGCCTTTCCCATACTGCTCTGTTTAACCAGCAGCGCTGCCCCGACGCTCCCGCGGTGCAGCTCTTTTAGTGACACGGGGCAGCAGCCACTCCTGCTGCAGTACTTTTAAAGGATTTTCGACCATTTTATTTTATACCCTTCACAGATGCGACCTTTGCCGTGACACCTTTGAAGCAGCACCCCTGCCCCACGTGCGCCGCGGTGCAGCTCATTTTATCCTGAGGAAGTGGCTACTCCTGCTGCGGTGTTGTTGTTATTTCTCAGACCTTTCTCTATATTTTATTTCCCTCACACCTCCAGTCCTTTTACGTGCCGCACGTTTACCGTCAGCACCACCCCAAAGGTGCCGCGGTGCAGCTGTTTTAGTGAACCCACGCAGCGGCCACAACTGCTGCTGTACCTTTTGAGTATTTCTTAGACCATTCTCAATATTTTATTGCGCTCACACTTCCCAGCCTTTCCGTGCTGCTCTTTTTAACCAGCAGCGCTGCCCCGACGCTCCCGCGGTGCAGCGCTTTTAGTGATGCGGGGCAGCGGCCACACCTGCTGCAGTATCTTTATTGTACCTCGTTTACCATGCTCAGCATTTTATTCCCTTTACACCTCTCAGCCTTTCCCGTGCCGCTCTTTTTAACCAGCAGCGCTGCCCCGACGCTCCCGCGGTGCAGCTCTTTTAGTGACACGGGGCAGCGGCCACACCTGCTGCTGTACCTTTATTGTACCTCGTTTACCATGCTCAGCATTTTATTCCCTTTACACCTCTCACGCTTTCCGGACCCCTTTTTAACCAGCAGCGCTGCCCCGACCGTCCCGCGGTGCAGCTCTTTTAGTGATGCGGGGCAGCGGCCACTCCTGCTGCTGTACCTTTATTGTACCTCGTTTACCATGCTCAGCATTTCATTCCCTTTACACCTCTCACGCTTTCCGGACCCCTTTTTAACCAGCAGCGCTGCCCCGACGCTCCCGAGATGCAGCTCTTTTAGTGATGCGGGGCAGCGGCCACTCCTGCTGCTGTACCTTTTCAATATTTCTTAGACCATTGTCAATATTTTATTGCGCTCACACTTCCCAGCCTTTCCCATGCTGCTCTGTTTAACCAGCAGCGCTGCCCCGACGCTCCCGAGGTGCAGCTCTTTTAGTGATGCGGGGCAGCGGCCACACCTGCTGCACTACCTTTATTGTACCTCGTTTACCATGCTCAGCATTTCATTCCCTTTACACCTCTCACGCTTTCCGGACCCCTTTTTAACCAGCAGCACTGCCCCGACGCTCCCGCGGTGCAGCTCTTTTAGTGATGCGGGGCAGCGGCCACACCTGCTGCAGTACCTTTATTGTACCTCTTTTACCATGCTCAGCATTTCATTCCCTTTACACCTCTCACGCTTTCCCGTGCCGCTCTTTTTAACCAGCAGCGCTGCCCCGACGCTCCCGCGGTGCAGCTCTTTTAGTCACACGGGGCAGCGGCCACTCCTGCTGCTGTACCTTTATTGTACCTCGTTTACAATGCTCAGCATTTTATTCCCTTTACACCTCTCAGCCTTTCCCGTGCCGCTCTTTTTAACCAGCAGCGCTGCCCCGACGCTCCCGAGGTGCAGCTCTTTTAGTCACACGGGGCAGCGGCCACACCTGCTGCTGTACCTTTATTGTACCTCGTTTACCATGCTCAGCATTTCATTCCCTTTACACCTCTCACGCTTTCCGGACCCCTTTTTAACCAGCAGCGCTTCCCCGACCGTCCCGCGGTGCAGCTCTTTTAGTGACGCGGGGCAGCGGCCACACCTGCTGCAGTATCTTTATTGTACCTCGTTTACAATGCTCAGCATTTCATTCCCTTTACACCTCTCAGCCTTTCCCGTGCCGCTCTTTTTAACCAGCAGCGCTGCCCCGACGCTCCCGCGGTGCAGCTCTTTTAGTGATGCGGGGCAGCGGCCACTCCTGCTGCTGTACCTGTATTGTACCTCGTTTACCATGCTCAGCATTTCATTCCCTTTACACCTCTCAGCCTTTCCCGTGCCGCTCTGTTTAACCAGCAGCCCTGCCCCGACGCTCCCACGGTGCAGCTCTTTTAGTCACACGGGGCAGCGGCCACACCTGCTGCAGTACCTTTATTGTACCTCGTTTACCATGCTCAGCATTTTATTCCCTTTACACCTCTCACGCTTTCCGGACCCCTTTTTAACCAGCAGCGCTGCCCCGACGCTCCCGCGGTGCAGCTCTTTTAGTGATGCGGGGCAGCGGCCACTCCTGCAGCAGTATCTTTATTGTACCTCTTTTACCATGCTCAGCATTTCATTCCCTTTACACCTCTCACGCTTTCCGGACCCCTTTTAAGCCGGCAGCACTGCCCCGACGCTCCCGAGGTGCAGCTCTTTTAGTCACACGGGGCAGCGGCCACTCCTGCTGCAGTACCTTTACAATATTTCTTAGACCATTGTCAATATTTTATTGCGCTCACACTTCCCAGCCTTTCCCATACTGCTCTGTTTAACCAGCAGCGCTGCCCCGACGCTCCCGCGGTGCAGCTCTTTTAGTGACACGGGGCAGCAGCCACTCCTGCTGCAGTACTTTTAAAGGATTTTCGACCATTTTATTTTATACCCTTCACAGATGCGACCTTTGCCGTGACACCTTTGAAGCAGCACCCCTGCCCCACGTGCGCCGCGGTGCAGCTCATTTTATCCTGAGGAAGTGGCTACTCCTGCTGCGGTGTTGTTGTTATTTCTCAGACCTTTCTCTATATTTTATTTCCCTCACACCTCCAGTCCTTTTACGTGCCGCACGTTTACCGTCAGCACCACCCCAAAGGTGCCGCGGTGCAGCTGTTTTAGTGAACCCACGCAGCGGCCACAACTGCTGCTGTACCTTTTGAGTATTTCTTAGACCATTCTCAATATTTTATTGCGCTCACACTTCCCAGCCTTTCCGTGCTGCTCTTTTTAACCAGCAGCGCTGCCCCGACGCTCCCGCGGTGCAGCGCTTTTAGTGATGCGGGGCAGCGGCCACACCTGCTGCAGTATCTTTATTGTACCTCGTTTACCATGCTCAGCATTTTATTCCCTTTACACCTCTCAGCCTTTCCCGTGCCGCTCTTTTTAACCAGCAGCGCTGCCCCGACGCTCCCGCGGTGCAGCTCTTTTAGTGACACGGGGCAGCGGCCACACCTGCTGCTGTACCTTTATTGTACCTCGTTTACCATGCTCAGCATTTTATTCCCTTTACACCTCTCACGCTTTCCGGACCCCTTTTTAACCAGCAGCGCTGCCCCGACCGTCCCGCGGTGCAGCTCTTTTAGTGATGCGGGGCAGCGGCCACTCCTGCTGCTGTACCTTTATTGTACCTCGTTTACCATGCTCAGCATTTCATTCCCTTTACACCTCTCACGCTTTCCAGTGCCGCTCTTTTTAACCAGCAGCGCTGCCCCGACGCTCCCGCGGTGCAGCTCTTTTAGTGATGCGGAGCAGCGGCCACACCTGCTGCAGTACCTTTATTGTACCTCGTTTACCATGCTCAGCATTTTATTCCCTTTACACCTCTCAAGCTTTCCGGACCCCTTTTTAACCAGCAGCGCTGCCCCGACGCTCCCGCGGTGCAGCTCTTTTAGTGATGCGGGGCAGCGGCCACTCCTGCTGCAGTATCTTTATTGTACCTCTTTTACCATGCTCAGCATTTCATTCCCTTTACACCTCTCAGCTTTTCCGGACCCCTTTTTAACCTGCAGCGCTGCCCCGACCGTCCCGCGGTGCAGCTCTTTTAGTGACACGGGGCAGCGGCCACACCTGCTGCAGTACCTTTATTGTACCTCGTTTACAATGCTCAGCATTTTATTCCCTTTACACCTCTCAGCCTTTCCCGTGCCGCTCTTTTTAACCAGCAGCGCTGCCCCGACGCTCCCGAGGTGCAGCTCTTTTAGTCACACGGGGCAGCGGCCACTCCTGCTGCAGTACCTTTACAGTATTTCTTAAACCATTGTCAATATTTTATTGCGCTCACACTTCCCAGCCTTTCCCATGCTGCTCTTTTTAACCAGCAGCGCTGCCCCGACGCTCCCGAGGTGCAGCTCTTTTAATTACGCGGAGCAGCGGCCACTCCTGCTGCAGTACCTTTACAATATTTCTTAGACCATTGTCAATATTTTATTCCGGTCACACTTCCCAGTCTTTCCCGTGCCGCTCTTTTTAACCAGCAGCGCTGCCCCGACGCTCCCGCGGTGCAGCTCTTTTAGTGATGCGGGGCAGCGGCCACTCCTGCTGCAGTACCTTTATTGTACCTCGTTTACCATGCTCAGCATTTTATTCCCTTTACACCTCTCAGCCTTTCCCGTGCCGCTCTTTTTAACCAGCAGCGCTGCCCCGACGCTCCCGCGGTGCAGCTCTTTTAGTCACACGGGGCAGCGGCCACACCTGCTGCTGTACCTTTATTGTACCTCGTTTACCATGCTCAGCATTTTATTCCCTTTACACCTCTCACGCTTTCCGGACCCCTTTTTAACGAGCAGCGCTGCCCCGACCGTCCCGCGGTGCAGCTCTTTTAGTGATGCGGGGCAGCGGTCACTCCTGCTGCAGTACCTTTACAATATTTCTTAGACCATTGTCAATACTTTATTGCGCTGACGTTTCCCAGCCTTTCCCGTGCCGCTCTTTTTAACCAGCAGCGCTGCCCCGACGCTCCCGCGGTGCAGCTCCCTTAGTGACACGGGGCAGGGGCCGAGAGCCCTCTAGGTGCGGCTCCTCTATAGCACTTTACCGTTTTCTATTTTATTTCATTGGCACCTCGCGCGTTGCGCCGGGCGCCTCATTCGGGGACATGCGCCGGCTCCCACAGCGCCCCGCCCGCCGCCGCTCCCCGGGGGCCTCCCCGCTGCTCTCGGGAGATCGCACACCGCACGCGGCCCAAGCCCCGTCTCGCCGACGGCACTCACCACCCGCCGCCCGCCGCCGCGTTCTCCCGCTCCCTACCGGCACGAAGCGGCGCTGCCGATGACGGAGCCGATGCGCGGCTGCCACGCCGCTCTCTCCGCGCCTCAGGGCCGGCGCCTTCGGCCGCACAGGGCGGCGTCCCCGCATCCGGGCCAGCCCGCGGAGCTCCTGCCGCCGCCGCCGCCGCCCCCCGACTGAGGGGCCGCGACGCCGGCGCCCCCTTTTATACTCCGCACCCCCTTTTCCCGCCACTGCCGCGGTGGGCTCCCCCCGCCTCAAAATCGCCCAGAAGCGCCCGAGGCGGGAACGGCGCAGCCCCACCGACGCCTCGGAGAAGCTCTTCTAGTGACAAGGAGCAGCGGCCACTCCTGCTGCAGTACCTTTATTGTACCTCGTTTACCATGCTCAGCATTTTATTCCCTTTACACCTCTCACGCTTTCCGGACCCCTTTTTAACCAGCAGCGCTGCCCCGACGCTCCCGCGGTGCAGCTCTTTTAGTGATGCGGGGCAGCGGCCACTCCTGCAGCAGTATCTTTATTGTACCTCTTTTACCATGCTCAGCATTTCATTCCCTTTACACCTCTCACGCTTTCCGGACCCCTTTTAAGCCGGCAGCACTGCCCCGACGCTCCCGAGGTGCAGCTCTTTTAGTCACACGGGGCAGCGGCCACTCCTGCTGCAGTACCTTTACAATATTTCTTAGACCATTGTCAATATTTTATTGCGCTCACACTTCCCAGCCTTTCCCATACTGCTCTGTTTAACCAGCAGCGCTGCCCCGACGCTCCCGCGGTGCAGCTCTTTTAGTGACACGGGGCAGCAGCCACTCCTGCTGCAGTACTTTTAAAGGATTTTCGACCATTTTATTTTATACCCTTCACAGATGCGACCTTTGCCGTGACACCTTTGAAGCAGCACCCCTGCCCCACGTGCGCCGCGGTGCAGCTCATTTTATCCTGAGGAAGTGGCTACTCCTGCTGCGGTGTTGTTGTTATTTCTCAGACCTTTCTCTATATTTTATTTCCCTCACACCTCCAGTCCTTTTACGTGCCGCACGTTTACCGTCAGCACCACCCCAAAGGTGCCGCGGTGCAGCTGTTTTAGTGAACCCACGCAGCGGCCACAACTGCTGCTGTACCTTTTGAGTATTTCTTAGACCATTCTCAATATTTTATTGCGCTCACACTTCCCAGCCTTTCCGTGCTGCTCTTTTTAACCAGCAGCGCTGCCCCGACGCTCCCGCGGTGCAGCGCTTTTAGTGATGCGGGGCAGCGGCCACACCTGCTGCAGTATCTTTATTGTACCTCGTTTACCATGCTCAGCATTTTATTCCCTTTACACCTCTCAGCCTTTCCCGTGCCGCTCTTTTTAACCAGCAGCGCTGCCCCGACGCTCCCGCGGTGCAGCTCTTTTAGTGACACGGGGCAGCGGCCACACCTGCTGCTGTACCTTTATTGTACCTCGTTTACCATGCTCAGCATTTTATTCCCTTTACACCTCTCACGCTTTCCGGACCCCTTTTTAACCAGCAGCGCTGCCCCGACCGTCCCGCGGTGCAGCTCTTTTAGTGATGCGGGGCAGCGGCCACTCCTGCTGCTGTACCTTTATTGTACCTCGTTTACCATGCTCAGCATTTCATTCCCTTTACACCTCTCACGCTTTCCGGACCCCTTTTTAACCAGCAGCGCTGCCCCGACGCTCCCGAGATGCAGCTCTTTTAGTGATGCGGGGCAGCGGCCACTCCTGCTGCTGTACCTTTTCAATATTTCTTAGACCATTGTCAATATTTTATTGCGCTCACACTTCCCAGCCTTTCCCATGCTGCTCTGTTTAACCAGCAGCGCTGCCCCGACGCTCCCGAGGTGCAGCTCTTTTAGTGATGCGGGGCAGCGGCCACACCTGCTGCACTACCTTTATTGTACCTCGTTTACCATGCTCAGCATTTCATTCCCTTTACACCTCTCACGCTTTCCGGACCCCTTTTTAACCAGCAGCACTGCCCCGACGCTCCCGCGGTGCAGCTCTTTTAGTGATGCGGGGCAGCGGCCACACCTGCTGCAGTACCTTTATTGTACCTCTTTTACCATGCTCAGCATTTCATTCCCTTTACACCTCTCACGCTTTCCCGTGCCGCTCTTTTTAACCAGCAGCGCTGCCCCGACGCTCCCGCGGTGCAGCTCTTTTAGTCACACGGGGCAGCGGCCACTCCTGCTGCTGTACCTTTATTGTACCTCGTTTACAATGCTCAGCATTTTATTCCCTTTACACCTCTCAGCCTTTCCCGTGCCGCTCTTTTTAACCAGCAGCGCTGCCCCGACGCTCCCGAGGTGCAGCTCTTTTAGTCACACGGGGCAGCGGCCACACCTGCTGCTGTACCTTTATTGTACCTCGTTTACCATGCTCAGCATTTCATTCCCTTTACACCTCTCACGCTTTCCGGACCCCTTTTTAACCAGCAGCGCTTCCCCGACCGTCCCGCGGTGCAGCTCTTTTAGTGACGCGGGGCAGCGGCCACACCTGCTGCAGTATCTTTATTGTACCTCGTTTACAATGCTCAGCATTTCATTCCCTTTACACCTCTCAGCCTTTCCCGTGCCGCTCTTTTTAACCAGCAGCGCTGCCCCGACGCTCCCGCGGTGCAGCTCTTTTAGTGATGCGGGGCAGCGGCCACTCCTGCTGCTGTACCTGTATTGTACCTCGTTTACCATGCTCAGCATTTCATTCCCTTTACACCTCTCAGCCTTTCCCGTGCCGCTCTGTTTAACCAGCAGCCCTGCCCCGACGCTCCCACGGTGCAGCTCTTTTAGTCACACGGGGCAGCGGCCACACCTGCTGCAGTACCTTTATTGTACCTCGTTTACCATGCTCAGCATTTTATTCCCTTTACACCTCTCACGCTTTCCGGACCCCTTTTTAACCAGCAGCGCTGCCCCGACGCTCCCGCGGTGCAGCTCTTTTAGTGATGCGGGGCAGCGGCCACTCCTGCAGCAGTATCTTTATTGTACCTCTTTTACCATGCTCAGCATTTCATTCCCTTTACACCTCTCACGCTTTCCGGACCCCTTTTAAGCCGGCAGCACTGCCCCGACGCTCCCGAGGTGCAGCTCTTTTAGTCACACGGGGCAGCGGCCACTCCTGCTGCAGTACCTTTACAATATTTCTTAGACCATTGTCAATATTTTATTGCGCTCACACTTCCCAGCCTTTCCCATACTGCTCTGTTTAACCAGCAGCGCTGCCCCGACGCTCCCGCGGTGCAGCTCTTTTAGTGACACGGGGCAGCAGCCACTCCTGCTGCAGTACTTTTAAAGGATTTTCGACCATTTTATTTTATACCCTTCACAGATGCGACCTTTGCCGTGACACCTTTGAAGCAGCACCCCTGCCCCACGTGCGCCGCGGTGCAGCTCATTTTATCCTGAGGAAGTGGCTACTCCTGCTGCGGTGTTGTTGTTATTTCTCAGACCTTTCTCTATATTTTATTTCCCTCACACCTCCAGTCCTTTTACGTGCCGCACGTTTACCGTCAGCACCACCCCAAAGGTGCCGCGGTGCAGCTGTTTTAGTGAACCCACGCAGCGGCCACAACTGCTGCTGTACCTTTTGAGTATTTCTTAGACCATTCTCAATATTTTATTGCGCTCACACTTCCCAGCCTTTCCGTGCTGCTCTTTTTAACCAGCAGCGCTGCCCCGACGCTCCCGCGGTGCAGCGCTTTTAGTGATGCGGGGCAGCGGCCACACCTGCTGCAGTATCTTTATTGTACCTCGTTTACCATGCTCAGCATTTTATTCCCTTTACACCTCTCAGCCTTTCCCGTGCCGCTCTTTTTAACCAGCAGCGCTGCCCCGACGCTCCCGCGGTGCAGCTCTTTTAGTGACACGGGGCAGCGGCCACACCTGCTGCTGTACCTTTATTGTACCTCGTTTACCATGCTCAGCATTTTATTCCCTTTACACCTCTCACGCTTTCCGGACCCCTTTTTAACCAGCAGCGCTGCCCCGACCGTCCCGCGGTGCAGCTCTTTTAGTGATGCGGGGCAGCGGCCACTCCTGCTGCTGTACCTTTATTGTACCTCGTTTACCATGCTCAGCATTTCATTCCCTTTACACCTCTCACGCTTTCCGGACCCCTTTTTAACCAGCAGCGCTGCCCCGACGCTCCCGAGATGCAGCTCTTTTAGTGATGCGGGGCAGCGGCCACTCCTGCTGCTGTACCTTTTCAATATTTCTTAGACCATTGTCAATATTTTATTGCGCTCACACTTCCCAGCCTTTCCCATGCTGCTCTGTTTAACCAGCAGCGCTGCCCCGACGCTCCCGAGGTGCAGCTCTTTTAGTGATGCGGGGCAGCGGCCACACCTGCTGCACTACCTTTATTGTACCTCGTTTACCATGCTCAGCATTTCATTCCCTTTACACCTCTCACGCTTTCCGGACCCCTTTTTAACCAGCAGCACTGCCCCGACGCTCCCGCGGTGCAGCTCTTTTAGTGATGCGGGGCAGCGGCCACACCTGCTGCAGTACCTTTATTGTACCTCTTTTACCATGCTCAGCATTTCATTCCCTTTACACCTCTCACGCTTTCCCGTGCCGCTCTTTTTAACCAGCAGCGCTGCCCCGACGCTCCCGCGGTGCAGCTCTTTTAGTCACACGGGGCAGCGGCCACTCCTGCTGCTGTACCTTTATTGTACCTCGTTTACAATGCTCAGCATTTTATTCCCTTTACACCTCTCAGCCTTTCCCGTGCCGCTCTTTTTAACCAGCAGCGCTGCCCCGACGCTCCCGAGGTGCAGCTCTTTTAGTCACACGGGGCAGCGGCCACACCTGCTGCTGTACCTTTATTGTACCTCGTTTACCATGCTCAGCATTTCATTCCCTTTACACCTCTCACGCTTTCCGGACCCCTTTTTAACCAGCAGCGCTTCCCCGACCGTCCCGCGGTGCAGCTCTTTTAGTGACGCGGGGCAGCGGCCACACCTGCTGCAGTATCTTTATTGTACCTCGTTTACAATGCTCAGCATTTCATTCCCTTTACACCTCTCAGCCTTTCCCGTGCCGCTCTTTTTAACCAGCAGCGCTGCCCCGACGCTCCCGCGGTGCAGCTCTTTTAGTGATGCGGGGCAGCGGCCACTCCTGCTGCTGTACCTGTATTGTACCTCGTTTACCATGCTCAGCATTTCATTCCCTTTACACCTCTCAGCCTTTCCCGTGCCGCTCTGTTTAACCAGCAGCCCTGCCCCGACGCTCCCACGGTGCAGCTCTTTTAGTCACACGGGGCAGCGGCCACACCTGCTGCAGTACCTTTATTGTACCTCGTTTACCATGCTCAGCATTTTATTCCCTTTACACCTCTCACGCTTTCCGGACCCCTTTTTAACCAGCAGAGCTGCCCCGATGGTCCCGCGGTGCAGCTCTTTTAGTGATGCGGGGCAGCGGCCACTCCTGCTGCAGTACCTTTACAATATTTCTTAGACCATTGTCAATATTTTATTGCGCTCACACTTCCCAGCCTTTCCCATACTGCTCTGTTTAACCAGCAGCGCTGCCCCGACGCTCCCGCGGTGCAGCTCTTTTAGTGACACGGGGCAGCAGCCACTCCTGCTGCAGTACTTTTAAAGGATTTTCGACCATTTTATTTTATACCCTTCACAGATGCGACCTTTGCCGTGACACCTTTGAAGCAGCACCCCTGCCCCACGTGCGCCGCGGTGCAGCTCATTTTATCCTGAGGAAGTGGCTACTCCTGCTGCGGTGTTGTTGTTATTTCTCAGACCTTTCTCTATATTTTATTTCCCTCACACCTCCAGTCCTTTTACGTGCCGCACGTTTACCGTCAGCACCACCCCAAAGGTGCCGCGGTGCAGCTGTTTTAGTGAACCCACGCAGCGGCCACAACTGCTGCTGTACCTTTTGAGTATTTCTTAGACCATTCTCAATATTTTATTGCGCTCACACTTCCCAGCCTTTCCGTGCTGCTCTTTTTAACCAGCAGCGCTGCCCCGACGCTCCCGCGGTGCAGCTCTTTTAGTCACACGGGGCAGCGGCCACACCTGCTGCTGTACCTTTATTGTACCTCGTTTACCATGCTCAGCATTTCATTCCCTTTACACCTCTCAGCCTTTCCCGTGCCGCTCTTTTTAACCAGCAGCGCTGCCCGGACGCTCCCGCGGTGCAGCTCTTTTAGTGACACGGGGCAGCGGCCACTCCTGCTGCAGTACCTTTATTGTACCTCGTTTACCATGCTCAGCATTTTATTCCCTTTACACCTCTCAAGCTTTCCGGACCCCTTTTTAACCAGCAGCGCTGCCCCGACCGTCCCGCGGTGCAGCTCTTTTAGTGACGCGGGGCAGCGGCCACACCTGCTGCTGTACCTTTATTGTACCTCGTTTACAATGCTCAGCATTTTATTCCCTTTACACCTCTCAGCCTTTCCCGTGCCGCTCTTTTTAACCAGCAGCGCTGCCCCGACCGTCCCGCGGTGCAGCTCTTTTAGTGACGCGGAGCAGCGGCCACTCCTGCTGCTGTACCTTTATTGTACCTCGTTTACCATGCTCAGCATTTTATTCCCTTTACACCTCTCACGCTTTCCGGACCCCTTTTTAGCCAGCAGCGCTGCCCCGACGCTCCCGAGGTGCAGCTCTTTTAGTGATGCGGGGCAGCGGCCACTCCTGCTGCAGTACCTTTACAATATTTCTTAGACCATTGTCAATATTTTATTCCGCTCACACTTCCCAGCCTTTCCCGTGCCGCTCTTTTTAACCAGCAGCGCTGCCCCGACGCTCCCGCGGTGCAGCTCTTTTAGTGATGCGGGGCAGCGGCCACTCCTGCTGCAGTACCTTTATTGTACCTCGTTTACCATGCTCAGCATTTCATTCCCTTTACACCTCTCACGCTTTCCAGTGCCGCTCTTTTTAACCAGCAGCGCTGCCCCGACGGTCCCGCGGTGCAGCTCTTTTAGTGATGCGGAGCAGCGGCCACACCTGCTGCTGTACCTTTTTTGTACCTCGTTTACCATGCTCAGCATTTTATTCCCTTTACACCTCTCACGCTTTCCGGACCCCTTTTTAACCAGCAGCGCTGCCCCGACCGTCCCGCGGTGCAGCTCTTTTAGTGATGCGGGGCAGCGGCCACTCCTGCTGCAGTACCTTTACAATATTTCTTAGACCATTGTCAATATTTTATTCCGCTCACACTTCCCAGCCTTTCCCGTGCCGCTCTGTTTAACCAGCAGCCCTGCCCCGACGCTCCCGCGGTGCAGCTCTTTTAGTCACACGGGGCAGCGGCCACACCTGCTGCTGTACCTTTATTGTACCTCGTTTACCATGCTCAGCATTTCATTCCCTTTACACCTCTCACGCTTTCCGGACCCCTTTTTAACCAGCAGCGCTGCCCCGACGCTCCCGCGGTGCAGCTCTTTTAGTGATGCGGGGCAGCGGCCACTCCTGCTGCAGTACCTTTACAATATTTCTTAGACCATTGTCAATACTTTATTGCGCTGACGTTTCCCAGCCTTTCCCGTGCCGCTCTTTTTAACCAGCAGCGCTGCCCCGACGCTCCCGCGGTGCAGCTCCCTTAGTGACACGGGGCAGGGGCCGAGAGCCCTCTAGGTGCGGCTCCTCTATAGCACTTTACCGTTTTCTATTTTATTTCATTGGCACCTCGCGCGTTGCGCCGGGCGCCTCATTCGGGGACATGCGCCGGCTCCCACAGCGCCCCGCCCGCCGCCGCTCCCCGGGGGCCTCCCCGCTGCTCTCGGGAGATCGCACACCGCACGCGGCCCAAGCCCCGTCTCGCCGACGGCACTCACCACCCGCCGCCCGCCGCCGCGTTCTCCCGCTCCCTACCGGCACGAAGCGGCGCTGCCGATGACGGAGCCGATGCGCGGCTGCCACGCCGCTCTCTCCGCGCCTCAGGGCCGGCGCCTTCGGCCGCACACGGCGGCGTCCCCGCATCCGGGCCAGCCCGCGGAGCTCCTGCCGCCGCCGCCGCCGCCCCCCGACTGAGGGGCCGCGACGCCGGCGCCCCCTTTTATACTCCGCACCCCCTTTTCCCGCCACTGCCGCGGTGGGCTCCCCCCGCCTCAAAATCGCCCAGAAGCGCCCGAGGCGGGAACGGCGCAGCCCCACCGGCGCCTCGGAGAAGCTCTTCTAGTGACAAGGAGCAGCGGCCACTCCTGCTGCAGTACCTTTATTGTACCTCGTTTACCATGCTCAGCATTTTATTCCCTTTACACCTCTCACGCTTTCCGGACCCCTTTTTAACCAGCAGCGCTGCCCCGACGCTCCCGCGGTGCAGCTCTTTTAGTGATGCGGGGCAGCGGCCACTCCTGCAGCAGTATCTTTATTGTACCTCTTTTACCATGCTCAGCATTTCATTCCCTTTACACCTCTCACGCTTTCCGGACCCCTTTTAAGCCGGCAGCACTGCCCCGACGCTCCCGAGGTGCAGCTCTTTTAGTCACACGGGGCAGCGGCCACTCCTGCTGCAGTACCTTTACAATATTTCTTAGACCATTGTCAATATTTTATTGCGCTCACACTTCCCAGCCTTTCCCATACTGCTCTGTTTAACCAGCAGCGCTGCCCCGACGCTCCCGCGGTGCAGCTCTTTTAGTGACACGGGGCAGCAGCCACTCCTGCTGCAGTACTTTTAAAGGATTTTCGACCATTTTATTTTATACCCTTCACAGATGCGACCTTTGCCGTGACACCTTTGAAGCAGCACCCCTGCCCCACGTGCGCCGCGGTGCAGCTCATTTTATCCTGAGGAAGTGGCTACTCCTGCTGCGGTGTTGTTGTTATTTCTCAGACCTTTCTCTATATTTTATTTCCCTCACACCTCCAGTCCTTTTACGTGCCGCACGTTTACCGTCAGCACCACCCCAAAGGTGCCGCGGTGCAGCTGTTTTAGTGAACCCACGCAGCGGCCACAACTGCTGCTGTACCTTTTGAGTATTTCTTAGACCATTCTCAATATTTTATTGCGCTCACACTTCCCAGCCTTTCCGTGCTGCTCTTTTTAACCAGCAGCGCTGCCCCGACGCTCCCGCGGTGCAGCTCTTTTAGTGACACGTGGCAGCGGCCACACCTGCTGCAGTACCTTTATTGTACCTCGTTTACCATGCTCAGCATTTTATTCCCTTTACACCTCTCACGCTTTCCGGACCCCTTTTTAACCAGCAGCGCTGCCCCGACGCTCCCGCGGTGCAGCTCTTTTAGTGACACGGGGCAGCGGCCACACCTGCTGCTGTACCTTTATTGTACCTCGTTTACCATGCTCAGCATTTTATTCCCTTTACACCTCTCAGCCTTTCCCGTGCCGCTCTTTTTAACCAGCAGCGCTGCGCCGACGCTCCCGCGGTGCAGCTCTTTTAGTGATGCGGGGCAGCGGCCACTCCTGCAGCAGTATCTTTATTGTACCTCTTTTACCATGCTCAGCATTTCATTCCCTTTACACCTCTCACGCTTTCCAGTGCCGCTCTTTTTAACCAGCAGCGCTGCCCCGACGGTCCCGCGGTGCAGCTCTTTTAGTGATGCGGAGCAGCGGCCACACCTGCTGCTGTACCTTTATTGTACCTCGTTTACCATGCTCAGCATTTTATTCCCTTTACACCTCTCACGTTTTCCGGACCCCTTTTTAACCAGCAGCGCTGCCCCGACGCTCCCGAGATGCAGCTCTTTTAGTGATGCGGGGCAGCGGCCACTCCTGCTGCAGTACCTTTACAATATTTCTTAGACCATTGTCAATATTTTATTGCGCTCACACTTCCCAGCCTTTCCCATGCTGCTCTGTTTAACCAGCAGCGCTGCCCCGACGCTCCCGAGGTGCAGCTCTTTTAGTGATGCGGGGCAGCGGCCACACCTGCTGCACTACCTTTATTGTACCTCGTTTACCATGCTCAGCATTTTATTCCCTTTACACCTCTCACGCTTTCCGGACCCCTTTTTAACCAGCAGCGCTGCCCCGACCGTCCCGCGGTGCAGCTCTTTTAGTGATGCGGGGCAGCGGCCACTCCTGCTGCAGTACCTTTACAATATTTCTTAGACCATTGTCAATACTTTATTGCGCTGACGTTTCCCAGCCTTTCCCGTGCTGCTCTGTTTAACCAGCAGCGCTGCCCCGACGCTCCCGCGGTGCAGCTCCCTTAGTGACACGGGGCAGGGGCCGAGAGCCCTCTAGGTGCGGCTCCTCTATAGCACTTTACCGTTTTCTATTTTATTTCATTGGCACCTCGCGCGTTGCGCCGGGCGCCTCATTCGGGGACATGCGCCGGCTCCCACAGCGCCCCGCCCGCCGCCGCTCCCCGGGGGCCTCCCCGCTGCTCTCGGGAGATCGCACACCGCACGCGGCCCAAGCCCCGTCTCGCCGACGGCACTCACCACCCGCCGCCCGCCGCCGCGTTCTCCCGCTCCCTACCGGCACGAAGCGGCGCTGCCGATGACGGAGCCGATGCGCGGCTGCCACGCCGCTCTCTCCGCGCCTCAGGGCCGGCGCCTTCGGCCGCACAGGGCGGCGTCCCCGCATCCGGGCCAGCCCGCGGAGCTCCTGCCGCCGCCGCCGCCGCCCCCCGACTGAGGGGCCGCGACGCCGGCGCCCCCTTTTATACTCCGCACCCCCTTTTCCCGCCACTGCCGCGGTGGGCTCCCCCCGCCTCAAAATCGCCCAGAAGCGCCCGAGGCGGGAACGGCGCAGCCCCACCGGCGCCTCGGAGAAGCTCTTCTAGTGACAAGGAGCAGCGGCCACCCCTCCTGCAGTACCTTTATTGTACCTCGTTTACCATGCTCAGCATTTCATTCCCTTTACACCTCTCAGCCTTTCCCGTGCCGCTCTTTTTAACCAGCAGCGCTGCCCGGACGCTCCCGCGGTGCAGCTCTTTTAGTGACACGGGGCAGCGGCCACTCCTGCTGCAGTACCTTTATTGTACCTCGTTTACCATGCTCAGCATTTTATTCCCTTTACACCTCTCAAGCTTTCCGGACCCCTTTTTAACCAGCAGCGCTGCCCCGACCGTCCCGCGGTGCAGCTCTTTTAGTGACACGGGGCAGCGGCCACACCTGCTGCTGTACCTTTATTGTACCTCGTTTACAATGCTCAGCATTTTATTCCCTTTACACCTCTCAGCCTTTCCCGTGCCGCTCTTTTTAACCAGCAGCGCTGCCCCGACCGTCCCGCGGTGCAGCTCTTTTAGTGACGCGGAGCAGCGGCCACTCCTGCTGCTGTACCTTTATTGTACCTCGTTTACCATGCTCAGCATTTTATTCCCTTTACACCTCTCACGCTTTCCGGACCCCTTTTTAGCCAGCAGCGCTGCCCCGACGCTCCCGAGGTGCAGCTCTTTTAGTGATGCGGGGCAGCGGCCACTCCTGCTGCAGTACCTTTACAATATTTCTTAGACCATTGTCAATATTTTATTCCGCTCACACTTCCCAGCCTTTCCCGTGCCGCTCTTTTTAACCAGCAGCGCTGCCCCGACGCTCCCGCGGTGCAGCTCTTTTAGTGATGCGGGGCAGCGGCCACTCCTGCTGCAGTACCTTTATTGTACCTCGTTTACCATGCTCAGCATTTCATTCCCTTTACACCTCTCACGCTTTCCAGTGCCGCTCTTTTTAACCAGCAGCGCTGCCCCGACGGTCCCGCGGTGCAGCTCTTTTAGTGATGCGGAGCAGCGGCCACACCTGCTGCTGTACCTTTTTTGTACCTCGTTTACCATGCTCAGCATTTTATTCCCTTTACACCTCTCACGCTTTCCGGACCCCTTTTTAACCAGCAGCCCTGCCCCGACGCTCCCGCGGTGCAGCTCTTTTAGTCACACGGGGCAGCGGCCACACCTGCTGCTGTACCTTTATTGTACCTCGTTTACCATGCTCAGCATTTCATTCCCTTTACACCTCTCACGCTTTCCGGACCCCTTTTTAACCAGCAGCGCTGCCCCGACGCTCCCGCGGTGCAGCTCTTTTAGTGATGCGGGGCAGCGGCCACTCCTGCTGCAGTACCTTTACAATATTTCTTAGACCATTGTCAATATTTTATTGCGCTCACACTTCCCAGCCTTTCCGTGCCGCTCTTTTTAACCAGCAGCGCTGCCCCGACCGTCCCGCGGTGCAGCTCTTTTAGTGATGCGGGGCAGCGGCCACTCCTGCTGCTGTACCTTTATTGTACCTCGTTTACCATGCTCAGCATTTCATTCCCTTTACACCTCTCACGCTTTCCAGTGCCGCTCTTTTTAACCAGCAGCGCTGCCCCGACGCTCCCGCAGTGCAGCTCTTTTAGTGATGCGGAGCAGCGGCCACACCTGCTGCAGTACCTTTATTGTACCTCGTTTACCATGCTCAGCATTTTATTCCCTTTACACCTCTCAAGCTTTCCGGACCCCTTTTTAACCAGCAGCGCTGCCCCGACGCTCCCGCGGTGCAGCTCTTTTAGTGATGCGGGGCAGCGGCCACTCCTGCTGCAGTATCTTTATTGTACCTCTTCTACCATGCTCAGCATTTCATTCCCTTTACACCTCTCAGCTTTTCCGGACCCCTTTTTAACCAGCAGCGCTGCCCCGACCGTCCCGCGGTGCAGCTCTTTTAGTGACACGGGGCAGCGGCCACACCTGCTGCAGTACCTTTATTGTACCTCGTTTACAATGCTCAGCATTTTATTCCCTTTACACCTCTCAGCCTTTCCCGTGCCGCTCTTTTTAACCAGCAGCGCTGCCCCGACCGTCCCGCGGTGCAGCTCTTTTAGTGATGCGGGGCAGCGGCCACTCCTGCTGCTGTACCTTTATTGTACCTCGTTTACCATGCTCAGCATTTCATTCCCTTTACACCTCTCACGCTTTCCAGTGCCGCTCTTTTTAACCAGCAGCGCTGCCCCGACGCTCCCGCAGTGCAGCTCTTTTAGTGATGCGGAGCAGCGGCCACACCTGCTGCAGTACCTTTATTGTACCTCGTTTACCATGCTCAGCATTTTATTCCCTTTACACCTCTCAAGCTTTCCGGACCCCTTTTTAACCAGCAGCGCTGCCCCGACGCTCCCGCGGTGCAGCTCTTTTAGTGATGCGGGGCAGCGGCCACTCCTGCTGCAGTATCTTTATTGTACCTCTTCTACCATGCTCAGCATTTCATTCCCTTTACACCTCTCAGCTTTTCCGGACCCCTTTTTAACCAGCAGCGCTGCCCCGACCGTCCCGCGGTGCAGCTCTTTTAGTGACACGGGGCAGCGGCCACACCTGCTGCAGTACCTTTATTGTACCTCGTTTACAATGCTCAGCATTTTATTCCCTTTACACCTCTCAGCCTTTCCCGTGCCGCTCTTTTTAACCAGCAGCGCTGCCCCGACGCTCCCGAGGTGCAGCTCTTTTAGTCACACGGGGCAGCGGCCACTCCTGCTGCAGTACCTTTACAGTATTTCTTAAACCATTGTCAATATTTTATTGCGCTCACACTTCCCAGCCTTTCCCATGCTGCTCTTTTTAACCAGCAGCGCTGCCCCGACGCTCCCGAGGTGCAGCTCTTTTAGTGACGCGGAGCAGCGGCCACTCCTGCTGCAGTACCTTTACAATATTTCTTAGACCATTGTCAATATTTTATTCCGCTCACACTTCCCAGCCTTTCCCATGCTGCTCTTTTTAACCAGCAGCGCTGCCCCGACGCTCCCGCGGTGCAGCTCTTTTAGTGACACGGGGCAGCGGCCACACCTGCTGCTGTACCTTTATTGTACCTCGTTTACCATGCTCAGCATTTCATTCCCTTTACACCTCTCACGCTTTCCAGTGCCGCTCTTTTTAACCAGCAGCGCTGCCCCGACGCTCCCGCAGTGCAGCTCTTTTAGTGATGCGGAGCAGCGGCCACACCTGCTGCTGTACCTTTATTGTACCTCGTTTACCATGCTCAGCATTTTATTCCCTTTACACCTCTCACGCTTTCCGGACCCCTTTTTAACCAGCAGCGCTGCCCCGACGCTCCCGAGATGCAGCTCTTTTAGTGATGCGGGGCAGCGGCCACTCCTGCTGCTATACCTTTTCAATATTTCTTAGACCATTGTCAATATTTTATTGCGCTCACACTTCCCAGCCTTTCCCATGCTGCTCTGTCTAACCAGCAGCGCTGCCCCGACGCTCCCGAGGTGCAGCTCTTTTAGTGATGCGGGGCAGCGGCCACACCTGCTGCACTACCTTTATTGTACCTCGTTTACCATGCTCAGCATTTTATTCCCTTTACACCTCTCACGCTTTCCGGACCCCTTTTTAACCAGCAGCACTGCCCCGACGCTCCCGCGGTGCAGCTCTTTTAGTCACAGGGGGCAGCGGCCACACCTGCTGCAGTACCTTTATTGTACCTCTTTTACCATGCTCAGCATTTCATTCCCTTTACACCTCTCACGCTTTCCCGTGCCGCTCTTTTTAACCAGCAGCGCTGCCCCGACGCTCCCGCGGTGCAGCTCTTTTAGTCACACGGGGCAGCGGCCACTCCTGCTGCTGTACCTTTACAATATTTCTTAGACCATTGTCAATATTTTATTCCGCTCACACTTCCCAGCCTTTCCCGTGCCGCTCTTTTTAACCAGCAGCGCTGCCCCGACGCTCCCGCGGTGCAGCTCTTTTAGTGATGCGGGGCAGCGGCCACTCCTGCTGCAGTACCTTTACAATATTTCTTAGACCATTGTCAATACTTTATTGCGCTGACGTTTCCCAGCCTTTCCCGTGCTGCTCTGTTTAACCAGCAGCGCTGCCCCGACGCTCCCGCGGTGCAGCTCCCTTAGTGACACGGGGCAGGGGCCGAGAGCCCTCTAGGTGCGGCTCCTCTATAGCACTTTACCGTTTTCTATTTTATTTCATTGGCACCTCGCGCGTTGCGCCGGGCGCCTCATTCGGGGACATGCGCCGGCTCCCACAGCGCCCCGCCCGCCGCCGCTCCCCGGGGGCCTCCCCGCTGCTCTCGGGAGATCGCACACCGCACGCGGCCCAAGCCCCGTCTCGCCGACGGCACTCACCACCCGCCGCCCGCCGCCGCGTTCTCCCGCTCCCTACCGGCACGAAGCGGCGCTGCCGATGACGGAGCCGATGCGCGGCTGCCACGCCGCTCTCTCCGCGCCTCAGGGCCGGCGCCTTCGGCCGCACAGGGCGGCGTCCCCGCATCCGGGCCAGCCCGCGGAGCTCCTGCCGCCGCCGCCGCCGCCCCCCGACTGAGGGGCCGCGACGCCGGCGCCCCCTTTTATACTCCGCACCCCCTTTTCCCGCCACTGCCGCGGTGGGCTCCCCCCGCCTCAAAATCGCCCAGAAGCGCCCGAGGCGGGAACGGCGCAGCCCCACCGGCGCCTCGGAGAAGCTCTTCTAGTGACAAGGAGCAGCGGCCACCCCTCCTGCAGTACCTTTATTGTACCTCGTTTACCATGCTCAGCATTTCATTCCCTTTACACCTCTCAGCCTTTCCCGTGCCGCTCTTTTTAACCAGCAGCGCTGCCCCGACGCTCCCGCGGTGCAGCTCTTTTAGTGATGCGGGGCAGCGGCCACTCCTGCTGCAGTACCTTTATTGTACCTCGTTTACCATGCTCAGCATTTTATTCCCTTTACACCTCTCAAGCTTTCCGGACCCCTTTTTAACCAGCAGCGCTGCCCCGACCGTCCCGCGGTGCAGCTCTTTTAGTGACGCGGGGCAGCGGCCACACCTGCTGCTGTACCTTTATTGTACCTCGTTTACAATGCTCAGCATTTTATTCCCTTTACACCTCTCAGCCTTTCCCGTGCCGCTCTTTTTAACCAGCAGCGCTGCCCCGACCGTCCCGCGGTGCAGCTCTTTTAGTGACGCGGAGCAGCGGCCACTCCTGCTGCTGTACCTTTATTGTACCTCGTTTACCATGCTCAGCATTTTATTCCCTTTACACCTCTCACGCTTTCCGGACCCCTTTTTAGCCAGCAGCGCTGCCCCGACGCTCCCGAGGTGCAGCTCTTTTAGTGATGCGGGGCAGCGGCCACTCCTGCTGCAGTACCTTTACAATATTTCTTAGACCATTGTCAATATTTTATTCCGCTCACACTTCCCAGCCTTTCCCGTGCCGCTCTTTTTAACCAGCAGCGCTGCCCCGACGCTCCCGCGGTGCAGCTCTTTTAGTGATGCGGGGCAGCGGCCACTCCTGCTGCTGTACCTTTATTGTACCTCGTTTACCATGCTCAGCATTTCATTCCCTTTACACCTCTCACGCTTTCCAGTGCCGCTCTTTTTAACCAGCAGCGCTGCCCCGACGGTCCCGCGGTGCAGCTCTTTTAGTGATGCGGAGCAGCGGCCACACCTGCTGCTGTACCTTTTTTGTACCTCGTTTACCATGCTCAGCATTTTATTCCCTTTACACCTCTCACGCTTTCCGGACCCCTTTTTAACCAGCAGCCCTGCCCCGACGCTCCCGCGGTGCAGCTCTTTTAGTCACACGGGGCAGCGGCCACACCTGCTGCTGTACCTTTATTGTACCTCGTTTACCATGCTCAGCATTTCATTCCCTTTACACCTCTCACGCTTTCCGGACCCCTTTTTAACCAGCAGCGCTGCCCCGACGCTCCCGCGGTGCAGCTCTTTTAGTGATGCGGGGCAGCGGCCACTCCTGCTGCAGTACCTTTACAATATTTCTTAGACCATTGTCAATATTTTATTGCGCTCACACTTCCCAGCCTTTCCGTGCCGCTCTTTTTAACCAGCAGCGCTGCCCCGACCGTCCCGCGGTGCAGCTCTTTTAGTGATGCGGGGCAGCGGCCACTCCTGCTGCAGTACCTTTACAATATTTCTTAGACCATTGTCAATACTTTATTGCGCTGACGTTTCCCAGCCTTTCCCGTGCCGCTCTTTTTAACCAGCAGCGCTGCCCCGACGCTCCCGCGGTGCAGCTCCCTTAGTGACACGGGGCAGGGGCCGAGAGCCCTCTAGGTGCGGCTCCTCTATAGCACTTTACCGTTTTCTATTTTATTTCATTGGCACCTCGCGCGTTGCGCCGGGCGCCTCATTCGGGGACATGCGCCGGCTCCCACAGCGCCCCGCCCGCCGCCGCTCCCCGGGGGCCTCCCCGCTGCTCTCGGGAGATCGCACACCGCACGCGGCCCAAGCCCCGTCTCGCCGACGGCACTCACCACCCGCCGCCCGCCGCCGCGTTCTCCCGCTCCCTACCGGCACGAAGCGGCGCTGCCGATGACGGAGCCGATGCGCGGCTGCCACGCCGCTCTCTCCGCGCCTCAGGGCCGGCGCCTTCGGCCGCACACGGCGGCGTCCCCGCATCCGGGCCAGCCCGCGGAGCTCCTGCCGCCGCCGCCGCCGCCCCCCGACTGAGGGGCCGCGACGCCGGCGCCCCCTTTTATACTCCGCACCCCCTTTTCCCGCCACTGCCGCGGTGGGCTCCCCCCGCCTCAAAATCGCCCAGAAGCGCCCGAGGCGGGAACGGCGCAGCCCCACCGGCGCCTCGGAGAAGCTCTTCTAGTGACAAGGAGCAGCGGCCACTCCTGCTGCAGTACCTTTATTGTACCTCGTTTACCATGCTCAGCATTTTATTCCCTTTACACCTCTCACGCTTTCCGGACCCCTTTTTAACCAGCAGCGCTGCCCCGACGCTCCCGCGGTGCAGCTCTTTTAGTGATGCGGGGCAGCGGCCACTCCTGCAGCAGTATCTTTATTGTACCTCTTTTACCATGCTCAGCATTTCATTCCCTTTACACCTCTCACGCTTTCCGGACCCCTTTTAAGCCGGCAGCACTGCCCCGACGCTCCCGAGGTGCAGCTCTTTTAGTCACACGGGGCAGCGGCCACTCCTGCTGCAGTACCTTTACAATATTTCTTAGACCATTGTCAATATTTTATTGCGCTCACACTTCCCAGCCTTTCCCATACTGCTCTGTTTAACCAGCAGCGCTGCCCCGACGCTCCCGCGGTGCAGCTCTTTTAGTGACACGGGGCAGCAGCCACTCCTGCTGCAGTACTTTTAAAGGATTTTCGACCATTTTATTTTATACCCTTCACAGATGCGACCTTTGCCGTGACACCTTTGAAGCAGCACCCCTGCCCCACGTGCGCCGCGGTGCAGCTCATTTTATCCTGAGGAAGTGGCTACTCCTGCTGCGGTGTTGTTGTTATTTCTCAGACCTTTCTCTATATTTTATTTCCCTCACACCTCCAGTCCTTTTACGTGCCGCACGTTTACCGTCAGCACCACCCCAAAGGTGCCGCGGTGCAGCTGTTTTAGTGAACCCACGCAGCGGCCACAACTGCTGCTGTACCTTTTGAGTATTTCTTAGACCATTCTCAATATTTTATTGCGCTCACACTTCCCAGCCTTTCCGTGCTGCTCTTTTTAACCAGCAGCGCTGCCCCGACGCTCCCGCGGTGCAGCTCTTTTAGTGACACGTGGCAGCGGCCACACCTGCTGCAGTACCTTTATTGTACCTCGTTTACCATGCTCAGCATTTTATTCCCTTTACACCTCTCACGCTTTCCGGACCCCTTTTTAACCAGCAGCGCTGCCCCGACGCTCCCGCGGTGCAGCTCTTTTAGTGACACGGGGCAGCGGCCACACCTGCTGCTGTACCTTTATTGTACCTCGTTTACCATGCTCAGCATTTTATTCCCTTTACACCTCTCAGCCTTTCCCGTGCCGCTCTTTTTAACCAGCAGCGCTGCGCCGACGCTCCCGCGGTGCAGCTCTTTTAGTGATGCGGGGCAGCGGCCACTCCTGCAGCAGTATCTTTATTGTACCTCTTTTACCATGCTCAGCATTTCATTCCCTTTACACCTCTCACGCTTTCCAGTGCCGCTCTTTTTAACCAGCAGCGCTGCCCCGACGGTCCCGCGGTGCAGCTCTTTTAGTGATGCGGAGCAGCGGCCACACCTGCTGCTGTACCTTTATTGTACCTCGTTTACCATGCTCAGCATTTTATTCCCTTTACACCTCTCACGTTTTCCGGACCCCTTTTTAACCAGCAGCGCTGCCCCGACGCTCCCGAGATGCAGCTCTTTTAGTGATGCGGGGCAGCGGCCACTCCTGCTGCAGTACCTTTACAATATTTCTTAGACCATTGTCAATATTTTATTGCGCTCACACTTCCCAGCCTTTCCCATGCTGCTCTGTTTAACCAGCAGCGCTGCCCCGACGCTCCCGAGGTGCAGCTCTTTTAGTGATGCGGGGCAGCGGCCACACCTGCTGCAGTACCTTTATTGTACCTCGTTTACCATGCTCAGCATTTTATTCCCTTTACACCTCTCAAGCTTTCCGGACCCCTTTTTAACCAGCAGCGCTGCCCCGACCGTCCCGCGGTGCAGCTCTTTTAGTGATGCGGGGCAGCGGCCACTCCTGCTGCAGTACCTTTACAATATTTCTTAGACCATTGTCAATACTTTATTGCGCTGACGTTTCCCAGCCTTTCCCGTGCTGCTCTGTTTAACCAGCAGCGCTGCCCCGACGCTCCCGCGGTGCAGCTCCCTTAGTGACACGGGGCAGGGGCCGAGAGCCCTCTAGGTGCGGCTCCTCTATAGCACTTTACCGTTTTCTATTTTATTTCATTGGCACCTCGCGCGTTGCGCCGGGCGCCTCATTCGGGGACATGCGCCGGCTCCCACAGCGCCCCGCCCGCCGCCGCTCCCCGGGGGCCTCCCCGCTGCTCTCGGGAGATCGCACACCGCACGCGGCCCAAGCCCCGTCTCGCCGACGGCACTCACCACCCGCCGCCCGCCGCCGCGTTCTCCCGCTCCCTACCGGCACGAAGCGGCGCTGCCGATGACGGAGCCGATGCGCGGCTGCCACGCCGCTCTCTCCGCGCCTCAGGGCCGGCGCCTTCGGCCGCACAGGGCGGCGTCCCCGCATCCGGGCCAGCCCGCGGAGCTCCTGCCGCCGCCGCCGCCGCCCCCCGACTGAGGGGCCGCGACGCCGGCGCCCCCTTTTATACTCCGCACCCCCTTTTCCCGCCACTGCCGCGGTGGGCTCCCCCCGCCTCAAAATCGCCCAGAAGCGCCCGAGGCGGGAACGGCGCAGCCCCACCGGCGCCTCGGAGAAGCTCTTCTAGTGACAAGGAGCAGCGGCCACCCCTCCTGCAGTACCTTTATTGTACCTCGTTTACCATGCTCAGCATTTCATTCCCTTTACACCTCTCAGCCTTTCCCGTGCCGCTCTTTTTAACCAGCAGCGCTGCCCGGACGCTCCCGCGGTGCAGCTCTTTTAGTGACACGGGGCAGCGGCCACTCCTGCTGCAGTACCTTTATTGTACCTCGTTTACCATGCTCAGCATTTTATTCCCTTTACACCTCTCAAGCTTTCCGGACCCCTTTTTAACCAGCAGCGCTGCCCCGACCGTCCCGCGGTGCAGCTCTTTTAGTGACGCGGGGCAGCGGCCACACCTGCTGCTGTACCTTTATTGTACCTCGTTTACAATGCTCAGCATTTTATTCCCTTTACACCTCTCAGCCTTTCCCGTGCCGCTCTTTTTAACCAGCAGCGCTGCCCCGACCGTCCCGCGGTGCAGCTCTTTTAGTGACGCGGAGCAGCGGCCACTCCTGCTGCTGTACCTTTATTGTACCTCGTTTACCATGCTCAGCATTTTATTCCCTTTACACCTCTCACGCTTTCCGGACCCCTTTTTAGCCAGCAGCGCTGCCCCGACGCTCCCGAGGTGCAGCTCTTTTAGTGATGCGGGGCAGCGGCCACTCCTGCTGCAGTACCTTTACAATATTTCTTAGACCATTGTCAATATTTTATTCCGCTCACACTTCCCAGCCTTTCCCGTGCCGCTCTTTTTAACCAGCAGCGCTGCCCCGACGCTCCCGCGGTGCAGCTCTTTTAGTGATGCGGGGCAGCGGCCACTCCTGCTGCAGTACCTTTATTGTACCTCGTTTACCATGCTCAGCATTTCATTCCCTTTACACCTCTCACGCTTTCCAGTGCCGCTCTTTTTAACCAGCAGCGCTGCCCCGACGGTCCCGCGGTGCAGCTCTTTTAGTGATGCGGAGCAGCGGCCACACCTGCTGCTGTACCTTTTTTGTACCTCGTTTACCATGCTCAGCATTTTATTCCCTTTACACCTCTCACGCTTTCCGGACCCCTTTTTAACCAGCAGCCCTGCCCCGACGCTCCCGCGGTGCAGCTCTTTTAGTCACACGGGGCAGCGGCCACACCTGCTGCTGTACCTTTATTGTACCTCGTTTACCATGCTCAGCATTTCATTCCCTTTACACCTCTCACGCTTTCCGGACCCCTTTTTAACCAGCAGCGCTGCCCCGACGCTCCCGCGGTGCAGCTCTTTTAGTGATGCGGGGCAGCGGCCACTCCTGCTGCAGTACCTTTACAATATTTCTTAGACCATTGTCAATATTTTATTGCGCTCACACTTCCCAGCCTTTCCCATACTGCTCTGTTTAACCAGCAGCGCTGCCCCGACGCTCCCGCGGTGCAGCTCTTTTAGTGACACGGGGCAGCAGCCACTCCTGCTGCAGTACTTTTAAAGGATTTTCGACCATTTTATTTTATACCCTTCACAGATGCGACCTTTGCCGTGACACCTTTGAAGCAGCACCCCTGCCCCAGGTGCGCCGCGGTGCAGCTCATTTTATCCTGAGGAAGTGGCTACTCCTGCTGCGGTGTTGTTGTTATTTCTCAGACCTTTCTCTATATTTTATTTCCCTCACACCTCCAGTCCTTTTACGTGCCGCACGTTTACCGTCAGCACCACCCCAAAGGTGCCGCGGTGCAGCTGTTTTAGTGAACCCACGCAGCGGCCACAACTGCTGCTGTACCTTTTGAGTATTTCTTAGACCATTCTCAATATTTTATTGCGCTCACACTTCCCAGCCTTTCCGTGCTGCTCTTTTTAACCAGCAGCGCTGCCCCGACGCTCCCGCGGTGCAGCTCTTTTAGTGACACGGGGCAGCGGCCACACCTGCTGCTGTACCTTTATTGTACCTCGTTTACCATGCTCAGCATTTCATTCCCTTTACACCTCTCACGCTTTCCGGACCCCTTTTTAACCAGCAGCGCTTCCCCGACCGTCCCGAGGTGCAGCTCTTTTAGTGATGCGGGGCAGCGGCCACTCCTGCTGCAGTACCTTTACAATATTTCTTAGACCATTGTGAATATTTTATTCCGCTCACACTTCCCAGCCTTTCCGTGCCGCTCTTTTTAACCAGCAGCGCTGCCCCGACCGTCCCGCGGTGCAGCTCTTTTAGTGATGCGGGGCAGCGGCCACTCCTGCTGCAGTACCTTTACAATATTTCTTAGACCATTGTCAATACTTTATTGCGCTGACGTTTCCCAGCCTTTCCCGTGCCGCTCTTTTTAACCAGCAGCGCTGCCCCGACGCTCCCGCGGTGCAGCTCCCTTAGTGACACGGGGCAGGGGCCGAGAGCCCTCTAGGTGCGGCTCCTCTATAGCACTTTACCGTTTTCTATTTTATTTCATTGGCACCTCGCGCGTTGCGCCGGGCGCCTCATTCGGGGACATGCGCCGGCTCCCACAGCGCCCCGCCCGCCGCCGCTCCCCGGGGGCCTCCCCGCTGCTCTCGGGAGATCGCACACCGCACGCGGCCCAAGCCCCGTCTCGCCGACGGCACTCACCACCCGCCGCCCGCCGCCGCGTTCTCCCGCTCCCTACCGGCACGAAGCGGCGCTGCCGATGACGGAGCCGATGCGCGGCTGCCACGCCGCTCTCTCCGCGCCTCAGGGCCGGCGCCTTCGGCCGCACAGGGCGGCGTCCCCGCATCCGGGCCAGCCCGCGGAGCTCCTGCCGCCGCCGCCGCCGCCCCCCGACTGAGGGGCCGCGACGCCGGCGCCCCCTTTTATACTCCGCACCCCCTTTTCCCGCCACTGCCGCGGTGGGCTCCCCCCGCCTCAAAATCGCCCAGAAGCGCCCGAGGCGGGAACGGCGCAGCCCCACCGGCGCCTCGGAGAAGCTCTTCTAGTGACAAGGAGCAGCGGCCACTCCTGCTGCAGTACCTTTATTGTACCTCGTTTACCATGCTCAGCATTTTATTCCCTTTACACCTCTCACGCTTTCCGGACCCCTTTTTAACCAGCAGCGCTGCCCCGACGCTCCCGCGGTGCAGCTCTTTTAGTGATGCGGGGCAGCGGCCACTCCTGCAGCAGTATCTTTATTGTACCTCTTTTACCATGCTCAGCATTTCATTCCCTTTACACCTCTCACGCTTTCCGGACCCCTTTTAAGCCGGCAGCACTGCCCCGACGCTCCCGAGGTGCAGCTCTTTTAGTGATGCGGGGCAGCGGCCACTCCTGCTGCAGTACCTTTACAATATTTCTTAGACCATTGTCAATATTTTATTGCGCTCACACTTCCCAGCCTTTCCCATACTGCTCTGTTTAACCAGCAGCGCTGCCCCGACGCTCCCGCGGTGCAGCTCTTTTAGTGACACGGGGCAGCAGCCACTCCTGCTGCAGTACTTTTAAAGGATTTTCGACCATTTTATTTTATACCCTTCACAGATGCGACCTTTGCCGTGACACCTTTGAAGCAGCACCCCTGCCCCACGTGCGCCGCGGTGCAGCTCATTTTATCCTGAGGAAGTGGCTACTCCTGCTGCGGTGTTGTTGTTATTTCTCAGACCTTTCTCTATATTTTATTTCCCTCACACCTCCAGTCCTTTTACGTGCCGCACGTTTACCGTCAGCACCACCCCAAAGGTGCCGCGGTGCAGCTGTTTTAGTGAACCCACGCAGCGGCCACAACTGCTGCTGTACCTTTTGAGTATTTCTTAGACCATTCTCAATATTTTATTGCGCTCACACTTCCCAGCCTTTCCGTGCTGCTCTTTTTAACCAGCAGCGCTGCCCCGACGCTCCCGCGGTGCAGCGCTTTTAGTGATGCGGGGCAGCGGCCACTCCTGCTGCAGTATCTTTATTGTACCTCGTTTACCATGCTCAGCATTTCATTCCCTTTACACCTCTCAGCCTTTCCCGTGCCGCTCTTTTTAACCAGCAGCGCTGCCCCGACGGTCCCGCGGTGCAGCTCTTTTAGTGACACGGGGCAGCGGCCACACCTGCTGCTGTACCTTTATTGTACCTCGTTTACCATGCTCAGCATTTTATTCCCTTTACACCTCTCACGCTTTCCGGACCCCTTTTTAACCAGCAGCGCTGCCCCGACCGTCCCGCGGTGCAGCTCTTTTAGTGATGCGGGGCAGCGGCCACTCCTGCTGCTGTACCTTTATTGTACCTCGTTTACCATGCTCAGCATTTCATTCCCTTTACACCTCTCACGCTTTCCAGTGCCGCTCTTTTTAACCAGCAGCGCTGCCCCGACGCTCCCGCAGTGCAGCTCTTTTAGTGATGCGGAGCAGCGGCCACACCTGCTGCAGTACCTTTATTGTACCTCGTTTACCATGCTCAGCATTTTATTCCCTTTACACCTCTCAAGCTTTCCGGACCCCTTTTTAACCAGCAGCGCTGCCCCGACGCTCCCGCGGTGCAGCTCTTTTAGTGATGCGGGGCAGCGGCCACTCCTGCTGCAGTATCTTTATTGTACCTCTTCTACCATGCTCAGCATTTCATTCCCTTTACACCTCTCAGCTTTTCCGGACCCCTTTTTAACCAGCAGCGCTGCCCCGACCGTCCCGCGGTGCAGCTCTTTTAGTGACACGGGGCAGCGGCCACACCTGCTGCAGTACCTTTATTGTACCTCGTTTACAATGCTCAGCATTTTATTCCCTTTACACCTCTCAGCCTTTCCCGTGCCGCTCTTTTTAACCAGCAGCGCTGCCCCGACCGTCCCGCGGTGCAGCTCTTTTAGTGATGCGGGGCAGCGGCCACACCTGCTGCTGTACCTTTATTGTACCTCGTTTACCATGCTCAGCATTTTATTCCCTTTACACCTCTCAGCCTTTCCCGTGCCGCTCTTTTTAACCAGCAGCGCTGCGCCGACGCTCCCGCGGTGCAGCTCTTTTAGTGATGCGGGGCAGCGGCCACTCCTGCAGCAGTATCTTTATTGTACCTCTTTTACCATGCTCAGCATTTCATTCCCTTTACACCTCTCACGCTTTCCAGTGCCGCTCTTTTTAACCAGCAGCGCTGCCCCGACGGTCCCGCGGTGCAGCTCTTTTAGTGATGCGGAGCAGCGGCCACACCTGCTGCTGTACCTTTATTGTACCTCGTTTACCATGCTCAGCATTTTATTCCCTTTACACCTCTCACGTTTTCCGGACCCCTTTTTAACCAGCAGCGCTGCCCCGACGCTCCCGAGATGCAGCTCTTTTAGTGATGCGGGGCAGCGGCCACTCCTGCTGCAGTACCTTTACAATATTTCTTAGACCATTGTCAATATTTTATTGCGCTCACACTTCCCAGCCTTTCCCATGCTGCTCTGTTTAACCAGCAGCGCTGCCCCGACGCTCCCGAGGTGCAGCTCTTTTAGTGATGCGGGGCAGCGGCCACACCTGCTGCACTACCTTTATTGTACCTCGTTTACCATGCTCAGCATTTTATTCCCTTTACACCTCTCACGCTTTCCGGACCCCTTTTTAACCAGCAGCGCTGCCCCGACCGTCCCGCGGTGCAGCTCTTTTAGTGATGCGGGGCAGCGGCCACTCCTGCTGCAGTACCTTTACAATATTTCTTAGACCATTGTCAATACTTTATTGCGCTGACGTTTCCCAGCCTTTCCCGTGCTGCTCTGTTTAACCAGCAGCGCTGCCCCGACGCTCCCGCGGTGCAGCTCCCTTAGTGACACGGGGCAGGGGCCGAGAGCCCTCTAGGTGCGGCTCCTCTATAGCACTTTACCGTTTTCTATTTTATTTCATTGGCACCTCGCGCGTTGCGCCGGGCGCCTCATTCGGGGACATGCGCCGGCTCCCACAGCGCCCCGCCCGCCGCCGCTCCCCGGGGGCCTCCCCGCTGCTCTCGGGAGATCGCACACCGCACGCGGCCCAAGCCCCGTCTCGCCGACGGCACTCACCACCCGCCGCCCGCCGCCGCGTTCTCCCGCTCCCTACCGGCACGAAGCGGCGCTGCCGATGACGGAGCCGATGCGCGGCTGCCACGCCGCTCTCTCCGCGCCTCAGGGCCGGCGCCTTCGGCCGCACAGGGCGGCGTCCCCGCATCCGGGCCAGCCCGCGGAGCTCCTGCCGCCGCCGCCGCCGCCCCCCGACTGAGGGGCCGCGACGCCGGCGCCCCCTTTTATACTCCGCACCCCCTTTTCCCGCCACTGCCGCGGTGGGCTCCCCCCGCCTCAAAATCGCCCAGAAGCGCCCGAGGCGGGAACGGCGCAGCCCCACCGGCGCCTCGGAGAAGCTCTTCTAGTGACAAGGAGCAGCGGCCACCCCTCCTGCAGTACCTTTATTGTACCTCGTTTACCATGCTCAGCATTTCATTCCCTTTACACCTCTCAGCCTTTCCCGTGCCGCTCTTTTTAACCAGCAGCGCTGCCCGGACGCTCCCGCGGTGCAGCTCTTTTAGTGACACGGGGCAGCGGCCACTCCTGCTGCAGTACCTTTATTGTACCTCGTTTACCATGCTCAGCATTTTATTCCCTTTACACCTCTCAAGCTTTCCGGACCCCTTTTTAACCAGCAGCGCTGCCCCGACCGTCCCGCGGTGCAGCTCTTTTAGTGACGCGGGGCAGCGGCCACACCTGCTGCTGTACCTTTATTGTACCTCGTTTACAATGCTCAGCATTTTATTCCCTTTACACCTCTCAGCCTTTCCCGTGCCGCTCTTTTTAACCAGCAGCGCTGCCCCGACCGTCCCGCGGTGCAGCTCTTTTAGTGACGCGGAGCAGCGGCCACTCCTGCTGCTGTACCTTTATTGTACCTCGTTTACCATGCTCAGCATTTTATTCCCTTTACACCTCTCACGCTTTCCGGACCCCTTTTTAGCCAGCAGCGCTGCCCCGACGCTCCCGAGGTGCAGCTCTTTTAGTGATGCGGGGCAGCGGCCACTCCTGCTGCAGTACCTTTACAATATTTCTTAGACCATTGTCAATATTTTATTCCGCTCACACTTCCCAGCCTTTCCCGTGCCGCTCTTTTTAACCAGCAGCGCTGCCCCGACGCTCCCGCGGTGCAGCTCTTTTAGTGATGCGGGGCAGCGGCCACTCCTGCTGCAGTACCTTTATTGTACCTCGTTTACCATGCTCAGCATTTCATTCCCTTTACACCTCTCACGCTTTCCAGTGCCGCTCTTTTTAACCAGCAGCGCTGCCCCGACGGTCCCGCGGTGCAGCTCTTTTAGTGATGCGGAGCAGCGGCCACACCTGCTGCTGTACCTTTTTTGTACCTCGTTTACCATGCTCAGCATTTTATTCCCTTTACACCTCTCACGCTTTCCGGACCCCTTTTTAACCAGCAGCGCTGCCCCGACCGTCCCGCGGTGCAGCTCTTTTAGTGATGCGGGGCAGCGGCCACTCCTGCTGCAGTACCTTTACAATATTTCTTAGACCATTGTCAATATTTTATTCCGCTCACACTTCCCAGCCTTTCCCGTGCCGCTCTGTTTAACCAGCAGCCCTGCCCCGACGCTCCCGCGGTGCAGCTCTTTTAGTCACACGGGGCAGCGGCCACACCTGCTGCTGTACCTTTATTGTACCTCGTTTACCATGCTCAGCATTTCATTCCCTTTACACCTCTCACGCTTTCCGGACCCCTTTTTAACCAGCAGCGCTGCCCCGACGCTCCCGCGGTGCAGCTCTTTTAGTGATGCGGGGCAGCGGCCACTCCTGCTGCAGTACCTTTACAATATTTCTTAGACCATTGTCAATATTTTATTGCGCTCACACTTCCCAGCCTTTCCCATACTGCTCTGTTTAACCAGCAGCGCTGCCCCGACGCTCCCGCGGTGCAGCTCTTTTAGTGACACGGGGCAGCAGCCACTCCTGCTGCAGTACTTTTAAAGGATTTTCGACCATTTTATTTTATACCCTTCACAGATGCGACCTTTGCCGTGACACCTTTGAAGCAGCACCCCTGCCCCAGGTGCGCCGCGGTGCAGCTCATTTTATCCTGAGGAAGTGGCTACTCCTGCTGCGGTGTTGTTGTTATTTCTCAGACCTTTCTCTATATTTTATTTCCCTCACACCTCCAGTCCTTTTACGTGCCGCACGTTTACCGTCAGCACCACCCCAAAGGTGCCGCGGTGCAGCTGTTTTAGTGAACCCACGCAGCGGCCACAACTGCTGCTGTACCTTTTGAGTATTTCTTAGACCATTCTCAATATTTTATTGCGCTCACACTTCCCAGCCTTTCCGTGCTGCTCTTTTTAACCAGCAGCGCTGCCCCGACGCTCCCGCGGTGCAGCTCTTTTAGTCACACGGGGCAGCGGCCACACCTGCTGCTGTACCTTTATTGTACCTCGTTTACCATGCTCAGCATTTCATTCCCTTTACACCTCTCACGCTTTCCGGACCCCTTTTTAACCAGCAGCGCTTCCCCGACCGTCCCGAGGTGCAGCTCTTTTAGTGATGCGGGGCAGCGGCCACTCCTGCTGCAGTACCTTTACAATATTTCTTAGACCATTGTGAATATTTTATTCCGCTCACACTTCCCAGCCTTTCCGTGCCGCTCTTTTTAACCAGCAGCGCTGCCCCGACCGTCCCGCGGTGCAGCTCTTTTAGTGATGCGGGGCAGCGGCCACTCCTGCTGCAGTACCTTTACAATATTTCTTAGACCATTGTCAATACTTTATTGCGCTGACGTTTCCCAGCCTTTCCCGTGCCGCTCTTTTTAACCAGCAGCGCTGCCCCGACGCTCCCGCGGTGCAGCTCCCTTAGTGACACGGGGCAGGGGCCGAGAGCCCTCTAGGTGCGGCTCCTCTATAGCACTTTACCGTTTTCTATTTTATTTCATTGGCACCTCGCGCGTTGCGCCGGGCGCCTCATTCGGGGACATGCGCCGGCTCCCACAGCGCCCCGCCCGCCGCCGCTCCCCGGGGGCCTCCCCGCTGCTCTCGGGAGATCGCACACCGCACGCGGCCCAAGCCCCGTCTCGCCGACGGCACTCACCACCCGCCGCCCGCCGCCGCGTTCTCCCGCTCCCTACCGGCACGAAGCGGCGCTGCCGATGACGGAGCCGATGCGCGGCTGCCACGCCGCTCTCTCCGCGCCTCAGGGCCGGCGCCTTCGGCCGCACAGGGCGGCGTCCCCGCATCCGGGCCAGCCCGCGGAGCTCCTGCCGCCGCCGCCGCCGCCCCCCGACTGAGGGGCCGCGACGCCGGCGCCCCCTTTTATACTCCGCACCCCCTTTTCCCGCCACTGCCGCGGTGGGCTCCCCCCGCCTCAAAATCGCCCAGAAGCGCCCGAGGCGGGAACGGCGCAGCCCCACCGGCGCCTCGGAGAAGCTCTTCTAGTGACAAGGAGCAGCGGCCACTCCTGCTGCAGTACCTTTATTGTACCTCGTTTACCATGCTCAGCATTTTATTCCCTTTACACCTCTCACGCTTTCCGGACCCCTTTTTAACCAGCAGCGCTGCCCCGACGCTCCCGCGGTGCAGCTCTTTTAGTGATGCGGGGCAGCGGCCACTCCTGCAGCAGTATCTTTATTGTACCTCTTTTACCATGCTCAGCATTTCATTCCCTTTACACCTCTCACGCTTTCCGGACCCCTTTTAAGCCGGCAGCACTGCCCCGACGCTCCCGAGGTGCAGCTCTTTTAGTCACACGGGGCAGCGGCCACTCCTGCTGCAGTACCTTTACAATATTTCTTAGACCATTGTCAATATTTTATTGCGCTCACACTTCCCAGCCTTTCCCATACTGCTCTGTTTAACCAGCAGCGCTGCCCCGACGCTCCCGCGGTGCAGCTCTTTTAGTGACACGGGGCAGCAGCCACTCCTGCTGCAGTACTTTTAAAGGATTTTCGACCATTTTATTTTATACCCTTCACAGATGCGACCTTTGCCGTGACACCTTTGAAGCAGCACCCCTGCCCCACGTGCGCCGCGGTGCAGCTCATTTTATCCTGAGGAAGTGGCTACTCCTGCTGCGGTGTTGTTGTTATTTCTCAGACCTTTCTCTATATTTTATTTCCCTCACACCTCCAGTCCTTTTACGTGCCGCACGTTTACCGTCAGCACCACCCCAAAGGTGCCGCGGTGCAGCTGTTTTAGTGAACCCACGCAGCGGCCACAACTGCTGCTGTACCTTTTGAGTATTTCTTAGACCATTCTCAATATTTTATTGCGCTCACACTTCCCAGCCTTTCCGTGCTGCTCTTTTTAACCAGCAGCGCTGCCCCGACGCTCCCGCGGTGCAGCGCTTTTAGTGATGCGGGGCAGCGGCCACTCCTGCTGCAGTATCTTTATTGTACCTCGTTTACCATGCTCAGCATTTCATTCCCTTTACACCTCTCAGCCTTTCCCGTGCCGCTCTTTTTAACCAGCAGCGCTGCCCCGACGGTCCCGCGGTGCAGCTCTTTTAGTGACACGGGGCAGCGGCCACACCTGCTGCTGTACCTTTATTGTACCTCGTTTACCATGCTCAGCATTTTATTCCCTTTACACCTCTCACGCTTTCCGGACCCCTTTTTAACCAGCAGCGCTGCCCCGACCGTCCCGCGGTGCAGCTCTTTTAGTGATGCGGGGCAGCGGCCACTCCTGCTGCTGTACCTTTATTGTACCTCGTTTACCATGCTCAGCATTTCATTCCCTTTACACCTCTCACGCTTTCCAGTGCCGCTCTTTTTAACCAGCAGCGCTGCCCCGACGCTCCCGCAGTGCAGCTCTTTTAGTGATGCGGAGCAGCGGCCACACCTGCTGCAGTACCTTTATTGTACCTCGTTTACCATGCTCAGCATTTTATTCCCTTTACACCTCTCAAGCTTTCCGGACCCCTTTTTAACCAGCAGCGCTGCCCCGACGCTCCCGCGGTGCAGCTCTTTTAGTGATGCGGGGCAGCGGCCACTCCTGCTGCAGTATCTTTATTGTACCTCTTCTACCATGCTCAGCATTTCATTCCCTTTACACCTCTCAGCTTTTCCGGACCCCTTTTTAACCAGCAGCGCTGCCCCGACCGTCCCGCGGTGCAGCTCTTTTAGTGACACGGGGCAGCGGCCACACCTGCTGCAGTACCTTTATTGTACCTCGTTTACAATGCTCAGCATTTTATTCCCTTTACACCTCTCAGCCTTTCCCGTGCCGCTCTTTTTAACCAGCAGCGCTGCCCCGACCGTCCCGCGGTGCAGCTCTTTTAGTGATGCGGGGCAGCGGCCACTCCTGCTGCTGTACCTTTATTGTACCTCGTTTACCATGCTCAGCATTTCATTCCCTTTACACCTCTCACGCTTTCCAGTGCCGCTCTTTTTAACCAGCAGCGCTGCCCCGACGCTCCCGCAGTGCAGCTCTTTTAGTGATGCGGAGCAGCGGCCACACCTGCTGCAGTACCTTTATTGTACCTCGTTTACCATGCTCAGCATTTTATTCCCTTTACACCTCTCAAGCTTTCCGGACCCCTTTTTAACCAGCAGCGCTGCCCCGACGCTCCCGCGGTGCAGCTCTTTTAGTGATGCGGGGCAGCGGCCACTCCTGCTGCAGTATCTTTATTGTACCTCTTCTACCATGCTCAGCATTTCATTCCCTTTACACCTCTCAGCTTTTCCGGACCCCTTTTTAACCAGCAGCGCTGCCCCGACCGTCCCGCGGTGCAGCTCTTTTAGTGACACGGGGCAGCGGCCACACCTGCTGCAGTACCTTTATTGTACCTCGTTTACAATGCTCAGCATTTTATTCCCTTTACACCTCTCAGCCTTTCCCGTGCCGCTCTTTTTAACCAGCAGCGCTGCCCCGACGCTCCCGAGGTGCAGCTCTTTTAGTCACACGGGGCAGCGGCCACTCCTGCTGCAGTACCTTTACAGTATTTCTTAAACCATTGTCAATATTTTATTGCGCTCACACTTCCCAGCCTTTCCCATGCTGCTCTTTTTAACCAGCAGCGCTGCCCCGACGCTCCCGAGGTGCAGCTCTTTTAGTGACGCGGAGCAGCGGCCACTCCTGCTGCAGTACCTTTACAATATTTCTTAGACCATTGTCAATATTTTATTCCGCTCACACTTCCCAGCCTTTCCCATGCTGCTCTTTTTAACCAGCAGCGCTGCCCCGACGCTCCCGCGGTGCAGCTCTTTTAGTGACACGGGGCAGCGGCCACACCTGCTGCAGTACCTTTATTGTACCTCGTTTACCATGCTCAGCATTTCATTCCCTTTACACCTCTCACGCTTTCCAGTGCCGCTCTTTTTAACCAGCAGCGCTGCCCCGACGCTCCCGCAGTGCAGCTCTTTTAGTGATGCGGAGCAGCGGCCACACCTGCTGCTGTACCTTTATTGTACCTCGTTTACCATGCTCAGCATTTTATTCCCTTTACACCTCTCACGCTTTCCGGACCCCTTTTTAACCAGCAGCGCTGCCCCGACGCTCCCGAGATGCAGCTCTTTTAGTGATGCGGGGCAGCGGCCACTCCTGCTGCTATACCTTTTCAATATTTCTTAGACCATTGTCAATATTTTATTGCGCTCACACTTCCCAGCCTTTCCCATGCTGCTCTGTCTAACCAGCAGCGCTGCCCCGACGCTCCCGAGGTGCAGCTCTTTTAGTGATGCGGGGCAGCGGCCACACCTGCTGCACTACCTTTATTGTACCTCGTTTACCATGCTCAGCATTTTATTCCCTTTACACCTCTCACGCTTTCCGGACCCCTTTTTAACCAGCAGCACTGCCCCGACGCTCCCGCGGTGCAGCTCTTTTAGTCACAGGGGGCAGCGGCCACACCTGCTGCAGTACCTTTATTGTACCTCTTTTACCATGCTCAGCATTTCATTCCCTTTACACCTCTCACGCTTTCCCGTGCCGCTCTTTTTAACCAGCAGCGCTGCCCCGACGCTCCCGCGGTGCAGCTCTTTTAGTCACACGGGGCAGCGGCCACTCCTGCTGCTGTACCTTTATTGTACCTCGTTTACAATGCTCAGCATTTTATTCCCTTTACACCTCTCACGCTTTCCAGACCCCTTTTTAACCAGCAGCGCTGCCCCGACCGTCCCGCGGTGCAGCTCTTTTAGTGACGCGGGGCAGCGGCCACACCTGCTGCAGTATCTTTATTGTACCTCGTTTACAATGCTCAGCATTTCATTCCCTTTACACCTCTCAGCCTTTCCCGTGCCGCTCTTTTTAACCAGCAGCGCTGCCCCGACGCTCCCACGGTGCAGCTCTTTTAGTCACACGGGGCAGCGGCCACACCTGCTGCTGTACCTTTATTGTACCTCGTTTACCATGCTCAGCATTTTATTCCCTTTACACCTCTCACGCTTTCCGGACCCCTTTTTAACCAGCAGAGCTGCCCCGATGGTCCCGCGGTGCAGCTCTTTTAGTGATGCGGGGCAGCGGCCACTCCTGCTGCAGTACCTTTACAATATTTCTTAGACCATTGTCAATATTTTATTGCGCTCACACTTCCCAGCCTTTCCCATACTGCTCTGTTTAACCAGCAGCGCTGCCCCGACGCTCCCGCGGTGCAGCTCTTTTAGTGACACGGGGCAGCAGCCACTCCTGCTGCAGTACTTTTAAAGGATTTTCGACCATTTTATTTTATACCCTTCACAGATGCGACCTTTGCCGTGACACCTTTGAAGCAGCACCCCTGCCCCAGGTGCGCCGCGGTGCAGCTCATTTTATCCTGAGGAAGTGGCTACTCCTGCTGCGGTGTTGTTGTTATTTCTCAGACCTTTCTCTATATTTTATTTCCCTCACACCTCCAGTCCTTTTACGTGCCGCACGTTTACCGTCAGCACCACCCCAAAGGTGCCGCGGTGCAGCTGTTTTAGTGAACCCACGCAGCGGCCACAACTGCTGCTGTACCTTTTGAGTATTTCTTAGACCATTCTCAATATTTTATTGCGCTCACACTTCCCAGCCTTTCCGTGCTGCTCTTTTTAACCAGCAGCGCTGCCCCGACGCTCCCGCGGTGCAGCTCTTTTAGTGACACGTGGCAGCGGCCACACCTGCTGCAGTACCTTTATTGTACCTCGTTTACCATGCTCAGCATTTTATTCCCTTTACACCTCTCACGCTTTCCGGACCCCTTTTTAACCAGCAGCGCTGCCCCGACGCTCCCGCGGTGCAGCTCTTTTAGTGACACGGGGCAGCGGCCACACCTGCTGCTGTACCTTTATTGTACCTCGTTTACCATGCTCAGCATTTTATTCCCTTTACACCTCTCAGCCTTTCCCGTGCCGCTCTTTTTAACCAGCAGCGCTGCGCCGACGCTCCCGCGGTGCAGCTCTTTTAGTGATGCGGGGCAGCGGCCACTCCTGCAGCAGTATCTTTATTGTACCTCTTTTACCATGCTCAGCATTTCATTCCCTTTACACCTCTCACGCTTTCCAGTGCCGCTCTTTTTAACCAGCAGCGCTGCCCCGACGGTCCCGCGGTGCAGCTCTTTTAGTGATGCGGAGCAGCGGCCACACCTGCTGCTGTACCTTTATTGTACCTCGTTTACCATGCTCAGCATTTTATTCCCTTTACACCTCTCACGTTTTCCGGACCCCTTTTTAACCAGCAGCGCTGCCCCGACGCTCCCGAGATGCAGCTCTTTTAGTGATGCGGGGCAGCGGCCACTCCTGCTGCAGTACCTTTACAATATTTCTTAGACCATTGTCAATATTTTATTGCGCTCACACTTCCCAGCCTTTCCCATGCTGCTCTGTTTAACCAGCAGCGCTGCCCCGACGCTCCCGAGGTGCAGCTCTTTTAGTGATGCGGGGCAGCGGCCACACCTGCTGCACTACCTTTATTGTACCTCGTTTACCATGCTCAGCATTTTATTCCCTTTACACCTCTCACGCTTTCCGGACCCCTTTTTAACCAGCAGCGCTGCCCCGACCGTCCCGCGGTGCAGCTCTTTTAGTGATGCGGGGCAGCGGCCACTCCTGCTGCAGTACCTTTACAATATTTCTTAGACCATTGTCAATACTTTATTGCGCTGACGTTTCCCAGCCTTTCCCGTGCTGCTCTGTTTAACCAGCAGCGCTGCCCCGACGCTCCCGCGGTGCAGCTCCCTTAGTGACACGGGGCAGGGGCCGAGAGCCCTCTAGGTGCGGCTCCTCTATAGCACTTTACCGTTTTCTATTTTATTTCATTGGCACCTCGCGCGTTGCGCCGGGCGCCTCATTCGGGGACATGCGCCGGCTCCCACAGCGCCCCGCCCGCCGCCGCTCCCCGGGGGCCTCCCCGCTGCTCTCGGGAGATCGCACACCGCACGCGGCCCAAGCCCCGTCTCGCCGACGGCACTCACCACCCGCCGCCCGCCGCCGCGTTCTCCCGCTCCCTACCGGCACGAAGCGGCGCTGCCGATGACGGAGCCGATGCGCGGCTGCCACGCCGCTCTCTCCGCGCCTCAGGGCCGGCGCCTTCGGCCGCACAGGGCGGCGTCCCCGCATCCGGGCCAGCCCGCGGAGCTCCTGCCGCCGCCGCCGCCGCCCCCCGACTGAGGGGCCGCGACGCCGGCGCCCCCTTTTATACTCCGCACCCCCTTTTCCCGCCACTGCCGCGGTGGGCTCCCCCCGCCTCAAAATCGCCCAGAAGCGCCCGAGGCGGGAACGGCGCAGCCCCACCGGCGCCTCGGAGAAGCTCTTCTAGTGACAAGGAGCAGCGGCCACTCCTGCTGCAGTACCTTTATTGTACCTCGTTTACCATGCTCAGCATTTCATTCCCTTTACACCTCTCAGCCTTTCCCGTGCCGCTCTTTTTAACCAGCAGCGCTGCCCGGACGCTCCCGCGGTGCAGCTCTTTTAGTGACACGGGGCAGCGGCCACTCCTGCTGCAGTACCTTTATTGTACCTCGTTTACCATGCTCAGCATTTTATTCCCTTTACACCTCTCAAGCTTTCCGGACCCCTTTTTAACCAGCAGCGCTGCCCCGACCGTCCCGCGGTGCAGCTCTTTTAGTGACGCGGGGCAGCGGCCACACCTGCTGCTGTACCTTTATTGTACCTCGTTTACAATGCTCAGCATTTTATTCCCTTTACACCTCTCAGCCTTTCCCGTGCCGCTCTTTTTAACCAGCAGCGCTGCCCCGACCGTCCCGCGGTGCAGCTCTTTTAGTGACGCGGAGCAGCGGCCACTCCTGCTGCTGTACCTTTATTGTACCTCGTTTACCATGCTCAGCATTTTATTCCCTTTACACCTCTCACGCTTTCCGGACCCCTTTTTAGCCAGCAGCGCTGCCCCGACGCTCCCGAGGTGCAGCTCTTTTAGTGATGCGGGGCAGCGGCCACTCCTGCTGCAGTACCTTTACAATATTTCTTAGACCATTGTCAATATTTTATTCCGCTCACACTTCCCAGCCTTTCCCGTGCCGCTCTTTTTAACCAGCAGCGCTGCCCCGACGCTCCCGCGGTGCAGCTCTTTTAGTGATGCGGGGCAGCGGCCACTCCTGCTGCAGTACCTTTATTGTACCTCGTTTACCATGCTCAGCATTTCATTCCCTTTACACCTCTCACGCTTTCCAGTGCCGCTCTTTTTAACCAGCAGCGCTGCCCCGACGGTCCCGCGGTGCAGCTCTTTTAGTGATGCGGGGCAGCGGCCACTCCTGCTGCAGTACCTTTACAATATTTCTTAGACCATTGTCAATATTTTATTCCGCTCACACTTCCCAGCCTTTCCCGTGCCGCTCTGTTTAACCAGCAGCCCTGCCCCGACGCTCCCGCGGTGCAGCTCTTTTAGTCACACGGGGCAGCGGCCACACCTGCTGCTGTACCTTTATTGTACCTCGTTTACCATGCTCAGCATTTCATTCCCTTTACACCTCTCACGCTTTCCGGACCCCTTTTTAACCAGCAGCGCTGCCCCGACGCTCCCGCGGTGCAGCTCTTTTAGTGATGCGGGGCAGCGGCCACTCCTGCTGCAGTACCTTTACAATATTTCTTAGACCATTGTCAATATTTTATTGCGCTCACACTTCCCAGCCTTTCCCATACTGCTCTGTTTAACCAGCAGCGCTGCCCCGACGCTCCCGCGGTGCAGCTCTTTTAGTGACACGGGGCAGCAGCCACTCCTGCTGCAGTACTTTTAAAGGATTTTCGACCATTTTATTTTATACCCTTCACAGATGCGACCTTTGCCGTGACACCTTTGAAGCAGCACCCCTGCCCCAGGTGCGCCGCGGTGCAGCTCATTTTATCCTGAGGAAGTGGCTACTCCTGCTGCGGTGTTGTTGTTATTTCTCAGACCTTTCTCTATATTTTATTTCCCTCACACCTCCAGTCCTTTTACGTGCCGCACGTTTACCGTCAGCACCACCCCAAAGGTGCCGCGGTGCAGCTGTTTTAGTGAACCCACGCAGCGGCCACAACTGCTGCTGTACCTTTTGAGTATTTCTTAGACCATTCTCAATATTTTATTGCGCTCACACTTCCCAGCCTTTCCGTGCTGCTCTTTTTAACCAGCAGCGCTGCCCCGACGCTCCCGCGGTGCAGCTCTTTTAGTGACACGGGGCAGCGGCCACACCTGCTGCTGTACCTTTATTGTACCTCGTTTACCATGCTCAGCATTTCATTCCCTTTACACCTCTCACGCTTTCCGGACCCCTTTTTAACCAGCAGCGCTTCCCCGACCGTCCCGAGGTGCAGCTCTTTTAGTGATGCGGGGCAGCGGCCACTCCTGCTGCAGTACCTTTACAATATTTCTTAGACCATTGTGAATATTTTATTCCGCTCACACTTCCCAGCCTTTCCGTGCCGCTCTTTTTAACCAGCAGCGCTGCCCCGACCGTCCCGCGGTGCAGCTCTTTTAGTGATGCGGGGCAGCGGCCACTCCTGCTGCAGTACCTTTACAATATTTCTTAGACCATTGTCAATACTTTATTGCGCTGACGTTTCCCAGCCTTTCCCGTGCCGCTCTTTTTAACCAGCAGCGCTGCCCCGACGCTCCCGCGGTGCAGCTCCCTTAGTGACACGGGGCAGGGGCCGAGAGCCCTCTAGGTGCGGCTCCTCTATAGCACTTTACCGTTTTCTATTTTATTTCATTGGCACCTCGCGCGTTGCGCCGGGCGCCTCATTCGGGGACATGCGCCGGCTCCCACAGCGCCCCGCCCGCCGCCGCTCCCCGGGGGCCTCCCCGCTGCTCTCGGGAGATCGCACACCGCACGCGGCCCAAGCCCCGTCTCGCCGACGGCACTCACCACCCGCCGCCCGCCGCCGCGTTCTCCCGCTCCCTACCGGCACGAAGCGGCGCTGCCGATGACGGAGCCGATGCGCGGCTGCCACGCCGCTCTCTCCGCGCCTCAGGGCCGGCGCCTTCGGCCGCACACGGCGGCGTCCCCGCATCCGGGCCAGCCCGCGGAGCTCCTGCCGCCGCCGCCGCCGCCCCCCGACTGAGGGGCCGCGACGCCGGCGCCCCCTTTTATACTCCGCACCCCCTTTTCCCGCCACTGCCGCGGTGGGCTCCCCCCGCCTCAAAATCGCCCAGAAGCGCCCGAGGCGGGAACGGCGCAGCCCCACCGGCGCCTCGGAGAAGCTCTTCTAGTGACAAGGAGCAGCGGCCACTCCTGCTGCAGTACCTTTATTGTACCTCGTTTACCATGCTCAGCATTTTATTCCCTTTACACCTCTCACGCTTTCCGGACCCCTTTTTAACCAGCAGCGCTGCCCCGACGCTCCCGCGGTGCAGCGCTTTTAGTGATGCGGGGCAGCGGCCACTCCTGCTGCAGTACCTTTATTGTACCTCTTTTACCATGCTCAGCATTTCATTCCCTTTACACCTCTCACGCTTTCCGGACCCCTTTTAAGCCGGCAGCACTGCCCCGACGCTCCCGAGGTGCAGCTCTTTTAGTGATGCGGGGCAGCGGCCACACCTGCTGCAGTACCTTTATTGTACCTCGTTTACCATGCTCAGCATTTCATTCCCTTTACACCTCTCACGCTTTCCGGACCCCTTTTTAACCAGCAGCGCTGCCCCGACCGTCCCGCGGTGCAGCTCTTTTAGTGATGCGGGGCAGCGGCCACACCTGCTGCAGTACCTTTATTGTACCTCGTTTACCATGCTCAGCATTTCATTCCCTTTACACCTCTCACCCTTTCCCGTGCCGCTCTTTTTAACCAGCAGCGCTGCCCCGACGCTCCCGCGGTGCAGCTCTTTTAGTGATGCGGGGCAGCGGCCACACCTGCTGCAGTACCTTTATTGTACCTCGTTTACCATGCTCAGCATTTTATTCCCTTTACACCTCTCAAGCTTTCCGGACCCCTTTTTAACCAGCAGCGCTGCCCCGACGCTCCCGCGGTGCAGCTCTTTTAGTGATGCGGGGCAGCGGCCACTCCTGCTGCAGTATCTTTATTGTACCTCTTTTACCATGCTCAGCATTTCATTCCCTTTACACCTCTCACGCTTTCCGGACCCCTTTTTAGCCAGCAGCGCTGCCCCGACGCTCCCGAGGTGCAGCTCTTTTAGTCACACGGGGCAGCGGCCACTCCTGCTGCAGTACCTTTACAGTATTTCTTAGACCATTGTCAATATTTTATTGCGCTCACACTTCCCAGCCTTTCCCATGCTGCTCTTTTTAACCAGCAGCGCTGCCCCGACCGTCCCGCGGTGCAGCTCTTTTAGTGATGCGGGGCAGCGGCCACACCTGCAGCAGTATCTTTATTGTACCTCGTTTACCATGCTCAGCATTTCATTCCCTTTACACCTCTCAGCCTTTCCGGGCCCCTTTTTAACCAGCAGCGCTGCCCCGACGCTCCCGCGGTGCAGCTCTTTTAGTCACACGGGGCAGCGGCCACACCTGCTGCAGTACCTTTATTGTACCTCGTTTACCATGCTCAGCATTTCATTCCCTTTACACCTCTCAGCCTTTCCCGTGCCGCTCTTTTTAACCAGCAGCGCTGCCCCGACCGTCCCGCGGTGCAGCTCTTTTAGTCACACGGGGCAGCGGCCACTCCTGCTGCAGTACCTTTACAATATTTCTTAGACCATTGTCAATACTTTATTGCGCTGACGTTTCCCAGCCTTTCCCGTGCCGCTCTTTTTAACCAGCAGCGCTGCCCCGACGCTCCCGCGGTGCAGCTCCCTTAGTGACACGGGGCAGGGGCCGAGAGCCCTCTAGGTGCGGCTCCTCTATAGCACTTTACCGTTTTCTATTTTATTTCATTGGCACCTCGCGCGTTGCGCCGGGCGCCTCATTCGGGGACATGCGCCGGCTCCCACAGCGCCCCGCCCGCCGCCGCTCCCCGGGGGCCTCCCCGCTGCTCTCGGGAGATCGCACACCGCACGCGGCCCAAGCCCCGTCTCGCCGACGGCACTCACCACCCGCCGCCCGCCGCCGCGTTCTCCCGCTCCCTACCGGCACGAAGCGGCGCTGCCGATGACGGAGCCGATGCGCGGCTGCCACGCCGCTCTCTCCGCGCCTCAGGGCCGGCGCCTTCGGCCGCACACGGCGGCGTCCCCGCATCCGGGCCAGCCCGCGGAGCTCCTGCCGCCGCCGCCGCCGCCCCCCGACTGAGGGGCCGCGACGCCGGCGCCCCCTTTTATACTCCGCACCCCCTTTTCCCGCCACTGCCGCGGTGGGCTCCCCCCGCCTCAAAATCGCCCAGAAGCGCCCGAGGCGGGAACGGCGCAGCCCCACCGGCGCCTCGGAGAAGCTCTTCTAGTGACAAGGAGCAGCGGCCACTCCTGCTGCAGTACCTTTATTGTACCTCGTTTACCATGCTCAGCATTTTATTCCCTTTACACCTCTCACGCTTTCCGGACCCCTTTTTAACCAGCAGCGCTGCCCCGACGCTCCCGCGGTGCAGCTCTTTTAGTGATGCGGGGCAGCGGCCACTCCTGCAGCAGTATCTTTATTGTACCTCTTTTACCATGCTCAGCATTTCATTCCCTTTACACCTCTCACGCTTTCCGGACCCCTTTTAAGCCGGCAGCACTGCCCCGACGCTCCCGAGGTGCAGCTCTTTTAGTCACACGGGGCAGCGGCCACTCCTGCTGCAGTACCTTTACAATATTTCTTAGACCATTGTCAATATTTTATTGCGCTCACACTTCCCAGCCTTTCCCATACTGCTCTGTTTAACCAGCAGCGCTGCCCCGACGCTCCCGCGGTGCAGCTCTTTTAGTGACACGGGGCAGCAGCCACTCCTGCTGCAGTACTTTTAAAGGATTTTCGACCATTTTATTTTATACCCTTCACAGATGCGACCTTTGCCGTGACACCTTTGAAGCAGCACCCCTGCCCCACGTGCGCCGCGGTGCAGCTCATTTTATCCTGAGGAAGTGGCTACTCCTGCTGCGGTGTTGTTGTTATTTCTCAGACCTTTCTCTATATTTTATTTCCCTCACACCTCCAGTCCTTTTACGTGCCGCACGTTTACCGTCAGCACCACCCCAAAGGTGCCGCGGTGCAGCTGTTTTAGTGAACCCACGCAGCGGCCACAACTGCTGCTGTACCTTTTGAGTATTTCTTAGACCATTCTCAATATTTTATTGCGCTCACACTTCCCAGCCTTTCCGTGCTGCTCTTTTTAACCAGCAGCGCTGCCCCGACGCTCCCGCGGTGCAGCGCTTTTAGTGATGCGGGGCAGCGGCCACTCCTGCTGCAGTATCTTTATTGTACCTCGTTTACCATGCTCAGCATTTCATTCCCTTTACACCTCTCAGCCTTTCCCGTGCCGCTCTTTTTAACCAGCAGCGCTGCCCCGACGGTCCCGCGGTGCAGCTCTTTTAGTGACACGGGGCAGCGGCCACACCTGCTGCTGTACCTTTATTGTACCTCGTTTACCATGCTCAGCATTTTATTCCCTTTACACCTCTCACGCTTTCCGGACCCCTTTTTAACCAGCAGCGCTGCCCCGACCGTCCCGCGGTGCAGCTCTTTTAGTGATGCGGGGCAGCGGCCACTCCTGCTGCTGTACCTTTATTGTACCTCGTTTACCATGCTCAGCATTTCATTCCCTTTACACCTCTCACGCTTTCCAGTGCCGCTCTTTTTAACCAGCAGCGCTGCCCCGACGCTCCCGCAGTGCAGCTCTTTTAGTGATGCGGAGCAGCGGCCACACCTGCTGCAGTACCTTTATTGTACCTCGTTTACCATGCTCAGCATTTTATTCCCTTTACACCTCTCAAGCTTTCCGGACCCCTTTTTAACCAGCAGCGCTGCCCCGACGCTCCCGCGGTGCAGCTCTTTTAGTGATGCGGGGCAGCGGCCACTCCTGCTGCAGTATCTTTATTGTACCTCTTCTACCATGCTCAGCATTTCATTCCCTTTACACCTCTCAGCTTTTCCGGACCCCTTTTTAACCAGCAGCGCTGCCCCGACCGTCCCGCGGTGCAGCTCTTTTAGTGACACGGGGCAGCGGCCACACCTGCTGCAGTACCTTTATTGTACCTCGTTTACAATGCTCAGCATTTTATTCCCTTTACACCTCTCAGCCTTTCCCGTGCCGCTCTTTTTAACCAGCAGCGCTGCCCCGACCGTCCCGCGGTGCAGCTCTTTTAGTGATGCGGGGCAGCGGCCACACCTGCTGCTGTACCTTTATTGTACCTCGTTTACCATGCTCAGCATTTTATTCCCTTTACACCTCTCAGCCTTTCCCGTGCCGCTCTTTTTAACCAGCAGCGCTGCGCCGACGCTCCCGCGGTGCAGCTCTTTTAGTGATGCGGGGCAGCGGCCACTCCTGCAGCAGTATCTTTATTGTACCTCTTTTACCATGCTCAGCATTTCATTCCCTTTACACCTCTCACGCTTTCCAGTGCCGCTCTTTTTAACCAGCAGCGCTGCCCCGACGGTCCCGCGGTGCAGCTCTTTTAGTGATGCGGAGCAGCGGCCACACCTGCTGCTGTACCTTTATTGTACCTCGTTTACCATGCTCAGCATTTTATTCCCTTTACACCTCTCACGTTTTCCGGACCCCTTTTTAACCAGCAGCGCTGCCCCGACGCTCCCGAGATGCAGCTCTTTTAGTGATGCGGGGCAGCGGCCACTCCTGCTGCAGTACCTTTACAATATTTCTTAGACCATTGTCAATATTTTATTGCGCTCACACTTCCCAGCCTTTCCCATGCTGCTCTGTTTAACCAGCAGCGCTGCCCCGACGCTCCCGAGGTGCAGCTCTTTTAGTGATGCGGGGCAGCGGCCACACCTGCTGCACTACCTTTATTGTACCTCGTTTACCATGCTCAGCATTTTATTCCCTTTACACCTCTCACGCTTTCCGGACCCCTTTTTAACCAGCAGCGCTGCCCCGACCGTCCCGCGGTGCAGCTCTTTTAGTGATGCGGGGCAGCGGCCACTCCTGCTGCAGTACCTTTACAATATTTCTTAGACCATTGTCAATACTTTATTGCGCTGACGTTTCCCAGCCTTTCCCGTGCCGCTCTTTTTAACCAGCAGCGCTGCCCCGACGCTCCCGCGGTGCAGCTCCCTTAGTGACACGGGGCAGGGGCCGAGAGCCCTCTAGGTGCGGCTCCTCTATAGCACTTTACCGTTTTCTATTTTATTTCATTGGCACCTCGCGCGTTGCGCCGGGCGCCTCATTCGGGGACATGCGCCGGCTCCCACAGCGCCCCGCCCGCCGCCGCTCCCCGGGGGCCTCCCCGCTGCTCTCGGGAGATCGCACACCGCACGCGGCCCAAGCCCCGTCTCGCCGACGGCACTCACCACCCGCCGCCCGCCGCCGCGTTCTCCCGCTCCCTACCGGCACGAAGCGGCGCTGCCGATGACGGAGCCGATGCGCGGCTGCCACGCCGCTCTCTCCGCGCCTCAGGGCCGGCGCCTTCGGCCGCACACGGCGGCGTCCCCGCATCCGGGCCAGCCCGCGGAGCTCCTGCCGCCGCCGCCGCCGCCCCCCGACTGAGGGGCCGCGACGCCGGCGCCCCCTTTTATACTCCGCACCCCCTTTTCCCGCCACTGCCGCGGTGGGCTCCCCCCGCCTCAAAATCGCCCAGAAGCGCACGAGGCGGGAACGGCGCAGCCCCACCGGCGCCTCGGAGAAGCTCTTCTAGTGACAAGGAGCAGCGGCCACTCCTGCTGCAGTACCTTTATTGTACCTCGTTTACCATGCTCAGCATTTCATTCCCTTTACACCTCTCAGCCTTTCCCGTGCCGCTCTTTTTAACCAGCAGCGCTGCCCGGACGCTCCCGCGGTGCAGCTCTTTTAGTGACACGGGGCAGCGGCCACTCCTGCTGCAGTACCTTTATTGTACCTCGTTTACCATGCTCAGCATTTTATTCCCTTTACACCTCTCACGCTTTCCGGACCCCTTTTTAGCCAGCAGCGCTGCCCCGACGCTCCCGCGGTGCAGCTCTTTTAGTGATGCGGGGCAGCGGCCACTCCTGCTGCAGTATCTTTATTGTACCTCTTTTACCATGCTCAGCATTTCATTCCCTTTACACCTCTCAGCTTTTCCGGACCCCTTTTTAACCAGCAGCGCTGCCCCGACCGTCCCGCGGTGCAGCTCTTTTAGTGACACGGGGCAGCGGCCACACCTGCTGCAGTACCTTTATTGTACCTCGTTTACAATGCTCAGCATTTTATTCCCTTTACACCTCTCAGCCTTTCCCGTGCCGCTCTTTTTAACCAGCAGCGCTGCCCCGACGCTCCCGAGGTGCAGCTCTTTTAGTCACACGGGGCAGCGGCCACTCCTGCTGCAGTACCTTTACAGTATTTCTTAAACCATTGTCAATATTTTATTGCGCTCACACTTCCCAGCCTTTCCCATGCTGCTCTTTTTAACCAGCAGCGCTGCCCCGACGCTCCCGAGGTGCAGCTCTTTTAGTGACGCGGAGCAGCGGCCACTCCTGCTGCAGTACCTTTACAATATTTCTTAGACCATTGTCAATATTTTATTCCGCTCACACTTCCCAGCCTTTCCCATGCTGCTCTTTTTAACCAGCAGCGCTGCCCCGACGCTCCCGCGGTGCAGCTCTTTTAGTGACACGGGGCAGCGGCCACACCTGCTGCTGTACCTTTATTGTACCTCGTTTACCATGCTCAGCATTTCATTCCCTTTACACCTCTCACGCTTTCCAGTGCCGCTCTTTTTAACCAGCAGCGCTGCCCCGACGCTCCCGCAGTGCAGCTCTTTTAGTGATGCGGAGCAGCGGCCACACCTGCTGCTGTACCTTTATTGTACCTCGTTTACCATGCTCAGCATTTTATTCCCTTTACACCTCTCACGCTTTCCGGACCCCTTTTTAACCAGCAGCGCTGCCCCGACGCTCCCGAGATGCAGCTCTTTTAGTGATGCGGGGCAGCGGCCACTCCTGCTGCTATACCTTTTCAATATTTCTTAGACCATTGTCAATATTTTATTGCGCTCACACTTCCCAGCCTTTCCCATGCTGCTCTGTCTAACCAGCAGCGCTGCCCCGACGCTCCCGAGGTGCAGCTCTTTTAGTGATGCGGGGCAGCGGCCACACCTGCTGCACTACCTTTATTGTACCTCGTTTACCATGCTCAGCATTTTATTCCCTTTACACCTCTCACGCTTTCCGGACCCCTTTTTAACCAGCAGCACTGCCCCGACGCTCCCGCGGTGCAGCTCTTTTAGTCACAGGGGGCAGCGGCCACACCTGCTGCAGTACCTTTATTGTACCTCTTTTACCATGCTCAGCATTTCATTCCCTTTACACCTCTCACGCTTTCCCGTGCCGCTCTTTTTAACCAGCAGCGCTGCCCCGACGCTCCCGCGGTGCAGCTCTTTTAGTCACACGGGGCAGCGGCCACTCCTGCTGCTGTACCTTTATTGTACCTCGTTTACAATGCTCAGCATTTTATTCCCTTTACACCTCTCACGCTTTCCAGACCCCTTTTTAACCAGCAGCGCTGCCCCGACCGTCCCGCGGTGCAGCTCTTTTAGTGACGCGGGGCAGCGGCCACACCTGCTGCAGTATCTTTATTGTACCTCGTTTACAATGCTCAGCATTTCATTCCCTTTACACCTCTCAGCCTTTCCCGTGCCGCTCTTTTTAACCAGCAGCGCTGCCCCGACGCTCCCACGGTGCAGCTCTTTTAGTCACACGGGGCAGCGGCCACACCTGCTGCTGTACCTTTATTGTACCTCGTTTACCATGCTCAGCATTTTATTCCCTTTACACCTCTCACGCTTTCCGGACCCCTTTTTAACCAGCAGAGCTGCCCCGATGGTCCCGCGGTGCAGCTCTTTTAGTGATGCGGGGCAGCGGCCACTCCTGCTGCAGTACCTTTACAATATTTCTTAGACCATTGTCAATATTTTATTGCGCTCACACTTCCCAGCCTTTCCCATACTGCTCTGTTTAACCAGCAGCGCTGCCCCGACGCTCCCGCGGTGCAGCTCTTTTAGTGACACGGGGCAGCAGCCACTCCTGCTGCAGTACTTTTAAAGGATTTTCGACCATTTTATTTTATACCCTTCACAGATGCGACCTTTGCCGTGACACCTTTGAAGCAGCACCCCTGCCCCAGGTGCGCCGCGGTGCAGCTCATTTTATCCTGAGGAAGTGGCTACTCCTGCTGCGGTGTTGTTGTTATTTCTCAGACCTTTCTCTATATTTTATTTCCCTCACACCTCCAGTCCTTTTACGTGCCGCACGTTTACCGTCAGCACCACCCCAAAGGTGCCGCGGTGCAGCTGTTTTAGTGAACCCACGCAGCGGCCACAACTGCTGCTGTACCTTTTGAGTATTTCTTAGACCATTCTCAATATTTTATTGCGCTCACACTTCCCAGCCTTTCCGTGCTGCTCTTTTTAACCAGCAGCGCTGCCCCGACGCTCCCGCGGTGCAGCTCTTTTAGTGACACGTGGCAGCGGCCACACCTGCTGCAGTACCTTTATTGTACCTCGTTTACCATGCTCAGCATTTTATTCCCTTTACACCTCTCACGCTTTCCGGACCCCTTTTTAACCAGCAGCGCTGCCCCGACGCTCCCGCGGTGCAGCTCTTTTAGTGACACGGGGCAGCGGCCACACCTGCTGCTGTACCTTTATTGTACCTCGTTTACCATGCTCAGCATTTTATTCCCTTTACACCTCTCAGCCTTTCCCGTGCCGCTCTTTTTAACCAGCAGCGCTGCGCCGACGCTCCCGCGGTGCAGCTCTTTTAGTGATGCGGGGCAGCGGCCACTCCTGCAGCAGTATCTTTATTGTACCTCTTTTACCATGCTCAGCATTTCATTCCCTTTACACCTCTCACGCTTTCCAGTGCCGCTCTTTTTAACCAGCAGCGCTGCCCCGACGGTCCCGCGGTGCAGCTCTTTTAGTGATGCGGAGCAGCGGCCACACCTGCTGCTGTACCTTTATTGTACCTCGTTTACCATGCTCAGCATTTTATTCCCTTTACACCTCTCACGTTTTCCGGACCCCTTTTTAACCAGCAGCGCTGCCCCGACGCTCCCGAGATGCAGCTCTTTTAGTGATGCGGGGCAGCGGCCACTCCTGCTGCAGTACCTTTACAATATTTCTTAGACCATTGTCAATATTTTATTGCGCTCACACTTCCCAGCCTTTCCCATGCTGCTCTGTTTAACCAGCAGCGCTGCCCCGACGCTCCCGAGGTGCAGCTCTTTTAGTGATGCGGGGCAGCGGCCACACCTGCTGCACTACCTTTATTGTACCTCGTTTACCATGCTCAGCATTTTATTCCCTTTACACCTCTCACGCTTTCCGGACCCCTTTTTAACCAGCAGCGCTGCCCCGACCGTCCCGCGGTGCAGCTCTTTTAGTGATGCGGGGCAGCGGCCACTCCTGCTGCAGTACCTTTACAATATTTCTTAGACCATTGTCAATACTTTATTGCGCTGACGTTTCCCAGCCTTTCCCGTGCTGCTCTGTTTAACCAGCAGCGCTGCCCCGACGCTCCCGCGGTGCAGCTCCCTTAGTGACACGGGGCAGGGGCCGAGAGCCCTCTAGGTGCGGCTCCTCTATAGCACTTTACCGTTTTCTATTTTATTTCATTGGCACCTCGCGCGTTGCGCCGGGCGCCTCATTCGGGGACATGCGCCGGCTCCCACAGCGCCCCGCCCGCCGCCGCTCCCCGGGGGCCTCCCCGCTGCTCTCGGGAGATCGCACACCGCACGCGGCCCAAGCCCCGTCTCGCCGACGGCACTCACCACCCGCCGCCCGCCGCCGCGTTCTCCCGCTCCCTACCGGCACGAAGCGGCGCTGCCGATGACGGAGCCGATGCGCGGCTGCCACGCCGCTCTCTCCGCGCCTCAGGGCCGGCGCCTTCGGCCGCACACGGCGGCGTCCCCGCATCCGGGCCAGCCCGCGGAGCTCCTGCCGCCGCCGCCGCCGCCCCCCGACTGAGGGGCCGCGACGCCGGCGCCCCCTTTTATACTCCGCACCCCCTTTTCCCGCCACTGCCGCGGTGGGCTCCCCCCGCCTCAAAATCGCCCAGAAGCGCCCGAGGCGGGAACGGCGCAGCCCCACCGGCGCCTCGGAGAAGCTCTTCTAGTGACAAGGAGCAGCGGCCACTCCTGCTGCAGTACCTTTATTGTCCATCGTTTACCATGCTCAGCATTTCATTCCCTTTACACCTCTCAGCCTTTCCCGTGCCGCTCTTTTTAACCAGCAGCGCTGCCCGGACGCTCCCGCGGTGCAGCTCTTTTAGTGACACGGGGCAGCGGCCACTCCTGCTGCAGTACCTTTATTGTACCTCGTTTACCATGCTCAGCATTTTATTCCCTTTACACCTCTCAAGCTTTCCGGACCCCTTTTTAACCAGCAGCGCTGCCCCGACCGTCCCGCGGTGCAGCTCTTTTAGTGACGCGGGGCAGCGGCCACACCTGCTGCTGTACCTTTATTGTACCTCGTTTACAATGCTCAGCATTTTATTCCCTTTACACCTCTCAGCCTTTCCCGTGCCGCTCTTTTTAACCAGCAGCGCTGCCCCGACCGTCCCGCGGTGCAGCTCTTTTAGTGACGCGGAGCAGCGGCCACTCCTGCTGCTGTACCTTTATTGTACCTCGTTTACCATGCTCAGCATTTTATTCCCTTTACACCTCTCACGCTTTCCGGACCCCTTTTTAGCCAGCAGCGCTGCCCCGACGCTCCCGAGGTGCAGCTCTTTTAGTGATGCGGGGCAGCGGCCACTCCTGCTGCAGTACCTTTACAATATTTCTTAGACCATTGTCAATATTTTATTCCGCTCACACTTCCCAGCCTTTCCCGTGCCGCTCTTTTTAACCAGCAGCGCTGCCCCGACGCTCCCGCGGTGCAGCTCTTTTAGTGATGCGGGGCAGCGGCCACTCCTGCTGCAGTACCTTTATTGTACCTCGTTTACCATGCTCAGCATTTCATTCCCTTTACACCTCTCACGCTTTCCAGTGCCGCTCTTTTTAACCAGCAGCGCTGCCCCGACGGTCCCGCGGTGCAGCTCTTTTAGTGATGCGGGGCAGCGGCCACTCCTGCTGCAGTACCTTTACAATATTTCTTAGACCATTGTCAATATTTTATTCCGCTCACACTTCCCAGCCTTTCCCGTGCCGCTCTGTTTAACCAGCAGCCCTGCCCCGACGCTCCCGCGGTGCAGCTCTTTTAGTCACACGGGGCAGCGGCCACACCTGCTGCTGTACCTTTATTGTACCTCGTTTACCATGCTCAGCATTTCATTCCCTTTACACCTCTCACGCTTTCCGGACCCCTTTTTAACCAGCAGCGCTGCCCCGACGCTCCCGCGGTGCAGCTCTTTTAGTGATGCGGGGCAGCGGCCACTCCTGCTGCAGTACCTTTACAATATTTCTTAGACCATTGTCAATATTTTATTGCGCTCACACTTCCCAGCCTTTCCCATACTGCTCTGTTTAACCAGCAGCGCTGCCCCGACGCTCCCGCGGTGCAGCTCTTTTAGTGACACGGGGCAGCAGCCACTCCTGCTGCAGTACTTTTAAAGGATTTTCGACCATTTTATTTTATACCCTTCACAGATGCGACCTTTGCCGTGACACCTTTGAAGCAGCACCCCTGCCCCAGGTGCGCCGCGGTGCAGCTCATTTTATCCTGAGGAAGTGGCTACTCCTGCTGCGGTGTTGTTGTTATTTCTCAGACCTTTCTCTATATTTTATTTCCCTCACACCTCCAGTCCTTTTACGTGCCGCACGTTTACCGTCAGCACCACCCCAAAGGTGCCGCGGTGCAGCTGTTTTAGTGAACCCACGCAGCGGCCACAACTGCTGCTGTACCTTTTGAGTATTTCTTAGACCATTCTCAATATTTTATTGCGCTCACACTTCCCAGCCTTTCCGTGCTGCTCTTTTTAACCAGCAGCGCTGCCCCGACGCTCCCGCGGTGCAGCTCTTTTAGTGACACGGGGCAGCGGCCACACCTGCTGCTGTACCTTTATTGTACCTCGTTTACCATGCTCAGCATTTCATTCCCTTTACACCTCTCACGCTTTCCGGACCCCTTTTTAACCAGCAGCGCTTCCCCGACCGTCCCGAGGTGCAGCTCTTTTAGTGATGCGGGGCAGCGGCCACTCCTGCTGCAGTACCTTTACAATATTTCTTAGACCATTGTGAATATTTTATTCCGCTCACACTTCCCAGCCTTTCCGTGCCGCTCTTTTTAACCAGCAGCGCTGCCCCGACCGTCCCGCGGTGCAGCTCTTTTAGTGATGCGGGGCAGCGGCCACTCCTGCTGCAGTACCTTTACAATATTTCTTAGACCATTGTCAATACTTTATTGCGCTGACGTTTCCCAGCCTTTCCCGTGCCGCTCTTTTTAACCAGCAGCGCTGCCCCGACGCTCCCGCGGTGCAGCTCCCTTAGTGACACGGGGCAGGGGCCGAGAGCCCTCTAGGTGCGGCTCCTCTATAGCACTTTACCGTTTTCTATTTTATTTCATTGGCACCTCGCGCGTTGCGCCGGGCGCCTCATTCGGGGACATGCGCCGGCTCCCACAGCGCCCCGCCCGCCGCCGCTCCCCGGGGGCCTCCCCGCTGCTCTCGGGAGATCGCACACCGCACGCGGCCCAAGCCCCGTCTCGCCGACGGCACTCACCACCCGCCGCCCGCCGCCGCGTTCTCCCGCTCCCTACCGGCACGAAGCGGCGCTGCCGATGACGGAGCCGATGCGCGGCTGCCACGCCGCTCTCTCCGCGCCTCAGGGCCGGCGCCTTCGGCCGCACACGGCGGCGTCCCCGCATCCGGGCCAGCCCGCGGAGCTCCTGCCGCCGCCGCCGCCGCCCCCCGACTGAGGGGCCGCGACGCCGGCGCCCCCTTTTATACTCCGCACCCCCTTTTCCCGCCACTGCCGCGGTGGGCTCCCCCCGCCTCAAAATCGCCCAGAAGCGCCCGAGGCGGGAACGGCGCAGCCCCACCGGCGCCTCGGAGAAGCTCTTCTAGTGACAAGGAGCAGCGGCCACTCCTGCTGCAGTACCTTTATTGTACCTCGTTTACCATGCTCAGCATTTTATTCCCTTTACACCTCTCACGCTTTCCGGACCCCTTTTTAACCAGCAGCGCTGCCCCGACGCTCCCGCGGTGCAGCTCTTTTAGTGATGCGGGGCAGCGGCCACTCCTGCAGCAGTATCTTTATTGTACCTCTTTTACCATGCTCAGCATTTCATTCCCTTTACACCTCTCACGCTTTCCGGACCCCTTTTAAGCCGGCAGCACTGCCCCGACGCTCCCGAGGTGCAGCTCTTTTAGTCACACGGGGCAGCGGCCACTCCTGCTGCAGTACCTTTACAATATTTCTTAGACCATTGTCAATATTTTATTGCGCTCACACTTCCCAGCCTTTCCCATACTGCTCTGTTTAACCAGCAGCGCTGCCCCGACGCTCCCGCGGTGCAGCTCTTTTAGTGACACGGGGCAGCAGCCACTCCTGCTGCAGTACTTTTAAAGGATTTTCGACCATTTTATTTTATACCCTTCACAGATGCGACCTTTGCCGTGACACCTTTGAAGCAGCACCCCTGCCCCACGTGCGCCGCGGTGCAGCTCATTTTATCCTGAGGAAGTGGCTACTCCTGCTGCGGTGTTGTTGTTATTTCTCAGACCTTTCTCTATATTTTATTTCCCTCACACCTCCAGTCCTTTTACGTGCCGCACGTTTACCGTCAGCACCACCCCAAAGGTGCCGCGGTGCAGCTGTTTTAGTGAACCCACGCAGCGGCCACAACTGCTGCTGTACCTTTTGAGTATTTCTTAGACCATTCTCAATATTTTATTGCGCTCACACTTCCCAGCCTTTCCGTGCTGCTCTTTTTAACCAGCAGCGCTGCCCCGACGCTCCCGCGGTGCAGCGCTTTTAGTGATGCGGGGCAGCGGCCACTCCTGCTGCAGTATCTTTATTGTACCTCGTTTACCATGCTCAGCATTTCATTCCCTTTACACCTCTCAGCCTTTCCCGTGCCGCTCTTTTTAACCAGCAGCGCTGCCCCGACGGTCCCGCGGTGCAGCTCTTTTAGTGACACGGGGCAGCGGCCACACCTGCTGCTGTACCTTTATTGTACCTCGTTTACCATGCTCAGCATTTTATTCCCTTTACACCTCTCACGCTTTCCGGACCCCTTTTTAACCAGCAGCGCTGCCCCGACCGTCCCGCGGTGCAGCTCTTTTAGTGATGCGGGGCAGCGGCCACTCCTGCTGCTGTACCTTTATTGTACCTCGTTTACCATGCTCAGCATTTCATTCCCTTTACACCTCTCACGCTTTCCAGTGCCGCTCTTTTTAACCAGCAGCGCTGCCCCGACGCTCCCGCAGTGCAGCTCTTTTAGTGATGCGGAGCAGCGGCCACACCTGCTGCAGTACCTTTATTGTACCTCGTTTACCATGCTCAGCATTTTATTCCCTTTACACCTCTCAAGCTTTCCGGACCCCTTTTTAACCAGCAGCGCTGCCCCGACGCTCCCGCGGTGCAGCTCTTTTAGTGATGCGGGGCAGCGGCCACTCCTGCTGCAGTATCTTTATTGTACCTCTTCTACCATGCTCAGCATTTCATTCCCTTTACACCTCTCAGCTTTTCCGGACCCCTTTTTAACCAGCAGCGCTGCCCCGACCGTCCCGCGGTGCAGCTCTTTTAGTGACACGGGGCAGCGGCCACACCTGCTGCAGTACCTTTATTGTACCTCGTTTACAATGCTCAGCATTTTATTCCCTTTACACCTCTCAGCCTTTCCCGTGCCGCTCTTTTTAACCAGCAGCGCTGCCCCGACCGTCCCGCGGTGCAGCTCTTTTAGTGATGCGGGGCAGCGGCCACACCTGCTGCTGTACCTTTATTGTACCTCGTTTACCATGCTCAGCATTTTATTCCCTTTACACCTCTCAGCCTTTCCCGTGCCGCTCTTTTTAACCAGCAGCGCTGCGCCGACGCTCCCGCGGTGCAGCTCTTTTAGTGATGCGGGGCAGCGGCCACTCCTGCAGCAGTATCTTTATTGTACCTCTTTTACCATGCTCAGCATTTCATTCCCTTTACACCTCTCACGCTTTCCAGTGCCGCTCTTTTTAACCAGCAGCGCTGCCCCGACGGTCCCGCGGTGCAGCTCTTTTAGTGATGCGGAGCAGCGGCCACACCTGCTGCTGTACCTTTATTGTACCTCGTTTACCATGCTCAGCATTTTATTCCCTTTACACCTCTCACGTTTTCCGGACCCCTTTTTAACCAGCAGCGCTGCCCCGACGCTCCCGAGATGCAGCTCTTTTAGTGATGCGGGGCAGCGGCCACTCCTGCTGCAGTACCTTTACAATATTTCTTAGACCATTGTCAATATTTTATTGCGCTCACACTTCCCAGCCTTTCCCATGCTGCTCTGTTTAACCAGCAGCGCTGCCCCGACGCTCCCGAGGTGCAGCTCTTTTAGTGATGCGGGGCAGCGGCCACACCTGCTGCACTACCTTTATTGTACCTCGTTTACCATGCTCAGCATTTTATTCCCTTTACACCTCTCACGCTTTCCGGACCCCTTTTTAACCAGCAGCGCTGCCCCGACCGTCCCGCGGTGCAGCTCTTTTAGTGATGCGGGGCAGCGGCCACTCCTGCTGCAGTACCTTTACAATATTTCTTAGACCATTGTCAATACTTTATTGCGCTGACGTTTCCCAGCCTTTCCCGTGCCGCTCTTTTTAACCAGCAGCGCTGCCCCGACGCTCCCGCGGTGCAGCTCCCTTAGTGACACGGGGCAGGGGCCGAGAGCCCTCTAGGTGCGGCTCCTCTATAGCACTTTACCGTTTTCTATTTTATTTCATTGGCACCTCGCGCGTTGCGCCGGGCGCCTCATTCGGGGACATGCGCCGGCTCCCACAGCGCCCCGCCCGCCGCCGCTCCCCGGGGGCCTCCCCGCTGCTCTCGGGAGATCGCACACCGCACGCGGCCCAAGCCCCGTCTCGCCGACGGCACTCACCACCCGCCGCCCGCCGCCGCGTTCTCCCGCTCCCTACCGGCACGAAGCGGCGCTGCCGATGACGGAGCCGATGCGCGGCTGCCACGCCGCTCTCTCCGCGCCTCAGGGCCGGCGCCTTCGGCCGCACACGGCGGCGTCCCCGCATCCGGGCCAGCCCGCGGAGCTCCTGCCGCCGCCGCCGCCGCCCCCCGACTGAGGGGCCGCGACGCCGGCGCCCCCTTTTATACTCCGCACCCCCTTTTCCCGCCACTGCCGCGGTGGGCTCCCCCCGCCTCAAAATCGCCCAGAAGCGCACGAGGCGGGAACGGCGCAGCCCCACCGGCGCCTCGGAGAAGCTCTTCTAGTGACAAGGAGCAGCGGCCACTCCTGCTGCAGTACCTTTATTGTACCTCGTTTACCATGCTCAGCATTTCATTCCCTTTACACCTCTCAGCCTTTCCCGTGCCGCTCTTTTTAACCAGCAGCGCTGCCCGGACGCTCCCGCGGTGCAGCTCTTTTAGTGACACGGGGCAGCGGCCACTCCTGCTGCAGTACCTTTATTGTACCTCGTTTACCATGCTCAGCATTTTATTCCCTTTACACCTCTCACGCTTTCCGGACCCCTTTTTAGCCAGCAGCGCTGCCCCGACGCTCCCGCGGTGCAGCTCTTTTAGTGATGCGGGGCAGCGGCCACTCCTGCTGCAGTACCTTTATTGTACCTCGTTTACCATGCTCAGCATTTCATTCCCTTTACACCTCTCACGCTTTCCAGTGCCGCTCTTTTTAACCAGCAGCGCTGCCCCGACGGTCCCGCGGTGCAGCTCTTTTAGTGATGCGGAGCAGCGGCCACACCTGCTGCTGTACCTTTTTTGTACCTCGTTTACCATGCTCAGCATTTTATTCCCTTTACACCTCTCACGCTTTCCGGACCCCTTTTTAACCAGCAGCGCTGCCCCGACCGTCCCGCGGTGCAGCTCTTTTAGTGATGCGGGGCAGCGGCCACTCCTGCTGCAGTACCTTTACAATATTTCTTAGACCATTGTCAATATTTTATTGCGCTCACACTTCCCAGCCTTTCCCGTGCCGCTCTGTTTAACCAGCAGCCCTGCCCCGACGCTCCCGCGGTGCAGCTCTTTTAGTGATGCGGGGCAGCGGCCACACCTGCTGCTGTACCTTTATTGTACCTCGTTTACCATGCTCAGCATTTCATTCCCTTTACACCTCTCACGCTTTCCGGACCCCTTTTTAACCAGCAGCGCTGCCCCGACGCTCCCGCGGTGCAGCTCTTTTAGTGATGCGGGGCAGCGGCCACTCCTGCTGCAGTACCTTTACAATATTTCTTAGACCATTGTCAATATTTTATTGCGCTCACACTTCCCAGCCTTTCCCATACTGCTCTGTTTAACCAGCAGCGCTGCCCCGACGCTCCCGCGGTGCAGCTCTTTTAGTGACACGGGGCAGCAGCCACTCCTGCTGCAGTACTTTTAAAGGATTTTCGACCATTTTATTTTATACCCTTCACAGATGCGACCTTTGCCGTGACACCTTTGAAGCAGCACCCCTGCCCCACGTGCGCCGCGGTGCAGCTCATTTTATCCTGAGGAAGTGGCTACTCCTGCTGCGGTGTTGTTGTTATTTCTCAGACCTTTCTCTATATTTTATTTCCCTCACACCTCCAGTCCTTTTACGTGCCGCACGTTTACCGTCAGCACCACCCCAAAGGTGCCGCGGTGCAGCTGTTTTAGTGAACCCACGCAGCGGCCACAACTGCTGCTGTACCTTTTGAGTATTTCTTAGACCATTCTCAATATTTTATTGCGCTCACACTTCCCAGCCTTTCCGTGCTGCTCTTTTTAACCAGCAGCGCTGCCCCGACGCTCCCGCGGTGCAGCTCTTTTAGTGACACGGGTCAGCGGCCACACCTGCTGCTGTACCTTTATTGTACCTCGTTTACCATGCTCAGCATTTCATTCCGTTTACACCTCTCACGCTTTCCGGACCCCTTTTTAACCAGCAGCGCTTCCCCGACCGTCCCGAGGTGCAGCTCTTTTAGTGATGCGGGGCAGCGGCCACTCCTGCTGCAGTACCTTTACAATATTTCTTAGACCATTGTGAATATTTTATTCCGCTCACACTTCCCAGCCTTTCCGTGCCGCTCTTTTTAACCAGCAGCGCTGCCCCGACCGTCCCGCGGTGCAGCTCTTTTAGTGATGCGGGGCAGCGGCCACTCCTGCTGCAGTACCTTTACAATATTTCTTAGACCATTGTCAATACTTTATTGCGCTGACGTTTCCCAGCCTTTCCCGTGCCGCTCTTTTTAACCAGCAGCGCTGCCCCGACGCTCCCGCGGTGCAGCTCCCTTAGTGACACGGGGCAGGGGCCGAGAGCCCTCTAGGTGCGGCTCCTCTATAGCACTTTACCGTTTTCTATTTTATTTCATTGGCACCTCGCGCGTTGCGCCGGGCGCCTCATTCGGGGACATGCGCCGGCTCCCACAGCGCCCCGCCCGCCGCCGCTCCCCGGGGGCCTCCCCGCTGCTCTCGGGAGATCGCACACCGCACGCGGCCCAAGCCCCGTCTCGCCGACGGCACTCACCACCCGCCGCCCGCCGCCGCGTTCTCCCGCTCCCTACCGGCACGAAGCGGCGCTGCCGATGACGGAGCCGATGCGCGGCTGCCACGCCGCTCTCTCCGCGCCTCAGGGCCGGCGCCTTCGGCCGCACACGGCGGCGTCCCCGCATCCGGGCCAGCCCGCGGAGCTCCTGCCGCCGCCGCCGCCGCCCCCCGACTGAGGGGCCGCGACGCCGGCGCCCCCTTTTATACTCCGCACCCCCTTTTCCCGCCACTGCCGCGGTGGGCTCCCCCCGCCTCAAAATCGCCCAGAAGCGCCCGAGGCGGGAACGGCGCAGCCCCACCGGCGCCTCGGAGAAGCTCTTCTAGTGACAAGGAGCAGCGGCCACTCCTGCTGCAGTACCTTTATTGTACCTCGTTTACCATGCTCAGCATTTTATTCCCTTTACACCTCTCACGCTTTCCGGACCCCTTTTTAACCAGCAGCGCTGCCCCGACGCTCCCGCGGTGCAGCGCTTTTAGTGATGCGGGGCAGCGGCCACTCCTGCAGCAGTATCTTTATTGTACCTCTTTTACCATGCTCAGCATTTCATTCCCTTTACACCTCTCACGCTTTCCGGACCCCTTTTAAGCCGGCAGCACTGCCCCGACGCTCCCGAGGTGCAGCTCTTTTAGTGATGCGGGGCAGCGGCCACACCTGCTGCAGTACCTTTATTGTACCTCGTTTACCATGCTCAGCATTTCATTCCCTTTACACCTCTCACGCTTTCCGGACCCCTTTTTAACCAGCAGCGCTTCCCCGACCGTCCCGCGGTGCAGCTCTTTTAGTGATGCGGGGCAGCGGCCACTCCTGCTGCAGTACCTTTATTGTACCTCGTTTACCATGCTCAGCATTTCATTCCCTTTACACCTCTCACCCTTTCCCGTGCCGCTCTTTTTAACCAGCAGCGCTGCCCCGACGCTCCCGCGGTGCAGCTCTTTTAGTGATGCGGGGCAGCGGCCACTCCTGCTGCAGTATCTTTATTGTACCTCTTTTACCATGCTCAGCATTTCATTCCCTTTACACCTCTCACGCTTTCCGGACCCCTTTTTAGCCAGCAGCGCTGCCCCGACCGTCCCGCGGTGCAGCTCTTTTAGTGACGCGGGGCAGCGGCCACACCTGCTGCAGTACCTTTATTGTACCTCGTTTACAATGCTCAGCATTTTATTCCCTTTACACCTCTCAGCCTTTCCCGTGCCGCTCTTTTTAACCAGCAGCGCTGCCCCGACGCTCCCGAGGTGCAGCTCTTTTAGTCACACGGGGCAGCGGCCACTCCTGCTGCAGTACCTTTACAATATTTCTTAGACCATTGTCAATATTTTATTGCGCTCACACTTCCCAGCCTTTCCCATGCTGCTCTTTTTAACCAGCAGCGCTGCCCCGACCGTCCCGCGGTGCAGCTCTTTTAGTGATGCGGGGCAGCGGCCACACCTGCAGCAGTATCTTTATTGTACCTCGTTTACCATGCTCAGCATTTCATTCCCTTTACACCTCTCAGCCTTTCCGGGCCCCTTTTTAACCAGCAGCGCTGCCCCGACGCTCCCGCGGTGCAGCTCTTTTAGTCACACGGGGCAGCGGCCACACCTGCTGCTGTACCTTTATTGTACCTCGTTTACCATGCTCAGCATTTCATTCCCTTTACACCTCTCAGCCTTTCCCGTGCCGCTCTTTTTAACCAGCAGCGCTGCCCCGACCGTCCCGCGGTGCAGCTCTTTTAGTCACACGGGGCAGCGGCCACTCCTGCTGCAGTACCTTTACAATATTTCTTAGACCATTGTCAATACTTTATTGCGCTGACGTTTCCCAGCCTTTCCCGTGCCGCTCTTTTTAACCAGCAGCGCTGCCCCGACGCTCCCGCGGTGCAGCTCCCTTAGTGACACGGGGCAGGGGCCGAGAGCCCTCTAGGTGCGGCTCCTCTATAGCACTTTACCGTTTTCTATTTTATTTCATTGGCACCTCGCGCGTTGCGCCGGGCGCCTCATTCGGGGACATGCGCCGGCTCCCACAGCGCCCCGCCCGCCGCCGCTCCCCGGGGGCCTCCCCGCTGCTCTCGGGAGATCGCACACCGCACGCGGCCCAAGCCCCGTCTCGCCGACGGCACTCACCACCAGCCGCCCGCCGCCGCGTTCTCCCGCTCCCTACCGGCACGAAGCGGCGCTGCCGATGACGGAGCCGATGCGCGGCTGCCACGCCGCTCTCTCCGCGCCTCAGGGCCGGCGCCTTCGGCCGCACACGGCGGCGTCCCCGCATCCGGGCCAGCCCGCGGAGCTCCTGCCGCCGCCGCCGCCGCCCCCCGACTGAGGGGCCGCGACGCCGGCGCCCCCTTTTATACTCCGCACCCCCTTTTCCCGCCACTGCCGCGGTGGGCTCCCCCCGCCTCAAAATCTCCCAGAAGCGCCCGAGGCGGGAACGGCGCAGCCCCACCGGCGCCTCGGAGAAGCTCTTCTAGTGACAAGGAGCAGCGGCCACTCCTGCTGCAGTACCTTTATTGTACCTCGTTTACCATGCTCAGCATTTTATTCCCTTTACACCTCTCAGCCTTTCCCGTGCCGCTCTTTTTAACCAGCGGCGCTGCCCCGACGTTCCCGAGGTGCAGCTCTTTTAGTGATGCGGAGCAGCGGCCACACCTGCTGCTCTACCTTTATTGTACCTCGTTTACCATGCTCAGCATTTTATTCCCTTTACACCTCTCAGCCTTTCCCGTGCCGCTCTTTTTAACCAGCAGCGCTGCCCCGACCGTCCCGCGGTGCAGCTCTTTTAGTGACGCGGGGCAGCGGCCACACCTGCTGCTGTACCTTTATTGTACCTCGTTTACCATGCTCAGCATTTCATTCCCTTTACACCTCTCACGCTTTCCGGACCCCTTTTTAACCAGCAGAGCTGCCCCGACGGTCCCGCGGTGCAGCTCTTGTAGTGATGCGGGGCAGCGGCCACTCCTGCTGCAGTACTTTTAAAGGATTTTCGACCATTTTATTTTATACCCTTCACAGATGCGACCTTTGCCGTGACACCTTTGAAGCAGCGCCCCTGCCCCACGTGCGCCGCGGTGCAGCTCATTTTATCCTGAGGAAGTGGCTACTCCTGCTGCGGTGTTGTTATTATTTCTCAGACCTTTCTCTATATTTTATTTCCCTCACACCTCCAGTCCTTTTACGTGCCGCACGTTTACCGTCAGCACCACCCCAAAGGTGCCGCGGTGCAGCTGTTTTAGTGAACCCACGCAGCGGCCACTCCTGCTGCTGTACCTTTTGAGTATTTTTTAGACCATTCTCAATATTTTATTGCGCTCACACTTCCCAGCCTTTCCGTGCTGCTCTTTTTAACCAGCAGCGCTGCCCCGACGCTCCCGCGGTGCAGCTCTTTTAGTGACACGGGGCAGCAGCCACACCTGCTGCACTACCTTTATTGTACCTCGTTTACCATGCTCAGCATTTTATTCCCTTTACACCTCTCACGCTTTCCGGACCCCTTTTAAGCCGGCAGCGCTGCCCCGACGCTCCCGAGGTGCAGCTCTTTTAGTGATGCGGGGCAGCGGCCACACCTGCTGCAGTACCTTTATTGTACCTCGTTTACCATGCTCAGCATTTCATTCCCTTTACACCTCTCAGCCTTTCCCGTGCCGCTCTTTTTAACCAGCAGCGCTGCCCCGACGCTCCCGCGGTGCAGCTCTTTTAGTGATGCGGGGCAGCGGCCACACCTGCTGCAGTACCTTTATTGTACCTCGTTTACCATGCTCAGCATTTTATTCCCTTTACACCTCTCAAGCTTTCCGGACCCCTTTTTAGCCAGCAGCGCTGCCCCGACGCTCCCGCGGTGCAGCTCTTTTAGTGATGCGGGGCAGCGGCCACTCCTGCTGCAGTATCTTTATTGTACCTCTTTTACCATGCTCAGCATTTCATTCCCTTTACACCTCTCAGCTTTTCCGGACCCCTTTTTAACCAGCAGCGCTGCCCCGACCGTCCCGCGGTGCAGCTCTTTTAGTGACACGGGGCAGCGGCCACACCTGCTGCAGTACCTTTATTGTACCTCGTTTACAATGCTCAGCATTTTATTCCCTTTACACCTCTCAGCCTTTCCCGTGCCGCTCTTTTTAACCAGCAGCGCTGCCCCGACGCTCCCGAGGTGCAGCTCTTTTAGTCACACGGGGCAGCGGCCACTCCTGCTGCAGTACCTTTACAGTATTTCTTAAACCATTGTCAATATTTTATTGCGCTCACACTTCCCAGCCTTTCCCATGCTGCTCTTTTTAACCAGCAGCGCTGCCCCGACGCTCCCGAGGTGCAGCTCTTTTAGTGACGCGGAGCAGCGGCCACTCCTGCTGCAGTACCTTTACAATATTTCTTAGACCATTGTCAATATTTTATTCCGCTCACACTTCCCAGCCTTTCCCGTGCCGCTCTTTTTAACCAGCAGCGCTGCCCCGACGCTCCCGCGGTGCAGCTCTTTTAGTGATGCGGGGCAGCGGCCACTCCTGCTGCTGTACCTTTATTGTACCTCGTTTACCATGCTCAGCATTTTATTCCCTTTACACCTCTCAGCCTTTCCCGTGCCGCTCTTTTTAACCAGCAGCGCTGCCCCGACGCTCCCGCGGTGCAGCTCTTTTAGTCACACGGGGCAGCGGCCACACCTGCTGCTGTACCTTTATTGTACCTCGTTTACCATGCTCAGCATTTTATTCCCTTTACACCTCTCACGCTTTCCGGACCCCTTTTTAACCAGCAGCGCTGCCCCGACCGTCCCGCGGTGCAGCTCTTTTAGTGATGCGGGGCAGCGGTCACTCCTGCTGCAGTACCTTTACAATATTTCTTAGACCATTGTCAATACTTTATTGCGCTGACGTTTCCCAGCCTTTCCCGTGCCGCTCTTTTTAACCAGCAGCGCTGCCCCGACGCTCCCGCGGTGCAGCTCCCTTAGTGACACGGGGCAGGGGCCGAGAGCCCTCTAGGTGCGGCTCCTCTATAGCACTTTACCGTTTTCTATTTTATTTCATTGGCACCTCGCGCGTTGCGCCGGGCGCCTCATTCGGGGACATGCGCCGGCTCCCACAGCGCCCCGCCCGCCGCCGCTCCCCGGGGGCCTCCCCGCTGCTCTCGGGAGATCGCACACCGCACGCGGCCCAAGCCCCGTCTCGCCGACGGCACTCACCACCCGCCGCCCGCCGCCGCGTTCTCCCGCTCCCTACCGGCACGAAGCGGCGCTGCCGATGACGGAGCCGATGCGCGGCTGCCACGCCGCTCTCTCCGCGCCTCAGGGCCGGCGCCTTCGGCCGCACACGGCGGCGTCCCCGCATCCGGGCCAGCCCGCGGAGCTCCTGCCGCCGCCGCCGCCGCCCCCCGACTGAGGGGCCGCGACGCCGGCGCCCCCTTTTATACTCCGCACCCCCTTTTCCCGCCACTGCCGCGGTGGGCTCCCCCCGCCTCAAAATCGCCCAGAAGCGCCCGAGGCGGGAACGGCGCAGCCCCACCGGCGCCTCGGAGAAGCTCTTCTAGTGACAAGGAGCAGCGGCCACTCCTGCTGCAGTACCTTTATTGTACCTCGTTTACCATGCTCAGCATTTTATTCCCTTTACACCTCTCACGCTTTCCGGACCCCTTTTTAACCAGCAGCGCTGCCCCGACGCTCCCGCGGTGCAGCTCTTTTAGTGATGCGGGGCAGCGGCCACTCCTGCAGCAGTATCTTTATTGTACCTCGTTTACCATGCTCAGCATTTTATTCCCTTTACACCTCTCACGCTTTCCGGACCCCTTTTAAGCCGGCAGCACTGCCCCGACGCTCCCGAGGTGCAGCTCTTTTAGTCACACGGGGCAGCGGCCACTCCTGCTGCAGTACCTTTACAATATTTCTTAGACCATTGTCAATATTTTATTGCGCTCACACTTCCCAGCCTTTCCCATACTGCTCTGTTTAACCAGCAGCGCTGCCCCGACGCTCCCGCGGTGCAGCTCTTTTAGTGACACGGGGCAGCAGCCACTCCTGCTGCAGTACTTTTAAAGGATTTTCGACCATTTTATTTTATACCCTTCACAGATGCGACCTTTGCCGTGACACCTTTGAAGCAGCACCCCTGCCCCACGTGCGCCGCGGTGCAGCTCATTTTATCCTGAGGAAGTGGCTACTCCTGCTGCGGTGTTGTTGTTATTTCTCAGACCTTTCTCTATATTTTATTTCCCTCACACCTCCAGTCCTTTTACGTGCCGCACGTTTACCGTCAGCACCACCCCAAAGGTGCCGCGGTGCAGCTGTTTTAGTGAACCCACGCAGCGGCCACAACTGCTGCTGTACCTTTTGAGTATTTCTTAGACCATTCTCAATATTTTATTGCGCTCACACTTCCCAGCCTTTCCGTGCTGCTCTTTTTAACCAGCAGCGCTGCCCCGACGCTCCCGCGGTGCAGCGCTTTTAGTGATGCGGGGCAGCGGCCACTCCTGCTGCTGTATCTTTATTGTACCTCGTTTACCATGCTCAGCATTTCATTCCCTTTACACCTCTCACGCTTTCCAGTGCCGCTCTTTTTAACCAGCAGCGCTGCCCCGACGCTCCCGCAGTGCAGCTCTTTTAGTGATGCGGAGCAGCGGCCACACCTGCTGCAGTACCTTTATTGTACCTCGTTTACCATGCTCAGCATTTTATTCCCTTTACACCTCTCAAGCTTTCCGGACCCCTTTTTAACCAGCAGCGCTGCCCCGACGCTCCCGCGGTGCAGCTCTTTTAGTGATGCGGGGCAGCGGCCACTCCTGCTGCAGTATCTTTATTGTACCTCTTCTACCATGCTCAGCATTTCATTCCCTTTACACCTCTCAGCTTTTCCGGACCCCTTTTTAACCAGCAGCGCTGCCCCGACCGTCCCGCGGTGCAGCTCTTTTAGTGACACGGGGCAGCGGCCACACCTGCTGCAGTACCTTTATTGTACCTCGTTTACAATGCTCAGCATTTTATTCCCTTTACACCTCTCAGCCTTTCCCGTGCCGCTCTTTTTAACCAGCAGCGCTGCCCCGACCGTCCCGCGGTGCAGCTCTTTTAGTGATGCGGGGCAGCGGCCACTCCTGCTGCTGTACCTTTATTGTACCTCGTTTACCATGCTCAGCATTTCATTCCCTTTACACCTCTCACGCTTTCCAGTGCCGCTCTTTTTAACCAGCAGCGCTGCCCCGACGCTCCCGCGGTGCAGCTCTTTTAGTGATGCGGAGCAGCGGCCACACCTGCTGCAGTACCTTTATTGTACCTCGTTTACCATGCTCAGCATTTTATTCCCTTTACACCTCTCAAGCTTTCCGGACCCCTTTTTAACCAGCAGCGCTGCCCCGACGCTCCCGCGGTGCAGCTCTTTTAGTGATGCGGGTCAGCGGCCACTCCTGCTGCAGTATCTTTATTGTACCTCTTCTACCATGCTCAGCATTTCATTCCCTTTACACCTCTCAGCTTTTCCGGACCCCTTTTTAACCAGCAGCGCTGCCCCGACCGTCCCGCGGTGCAGCTCTTTTAGTGACACGGGGCAGCGGCCACACCTGCTGCAGTACCTTTATTGTACCTCGTTTACAATGCTCAGCATTTTATTCCCTTTACACCTCTCAGCCTTTCCCGTGCCGCTCTTTTTAACCAGCAGCGCTGCCCCGACGCTCCCGAGGTGCAGCTCTTTTAGTCACACGGGGCAGCGGCCACTCCTGCTGCAGTACCTTTACAGTATTTCTTAAACCATTGTCAATATTTTATTGCGCTCACACTTCCCAGCCTTTCCCATGCTGCTCTTTTTAACCAGCAGCGCTGCCCCGACGCTCCCGAGGTGCAGCTCTTTTAGTGACGCGGAGCAGCGGCCACTCCTGCTGCAGTACCTTTACAATATTTCTTAGACCATTGTCAATATTTTATTCCGCTCACACTTCCCAGCCTTTCCCATGCTGCTCTTTTTAACCAGCAGCGCTGCCCCGACGCTCCCGCGGTGCAGCTCTTTTAGTGACACGGGGCAGCGGCCACACCTGCTGCTGTACCTTTATTGTACCTCGTTTACCATGCTCAGCATTTCATTCCCTTTACACCTCTCACGCTTTCCAGTGCCGCTCTTTTTAACCAGCAGCGCTGCCCCGACGCTCCCGCAGTGCAGCTCTTTTAGTGATGCGGAGCAGCGGCCACACCTGCTGCTGTACCTTTATTGTACCTCGTTTACCATGCTCAGCATTTTATTCCCTTTACACCTCTCACGCTTTCCGGACCCCTTTTTAACCAGCAGCGCTGCCCCGACGCTCCCGAGATGCAGCTCTTTTAGTGATGCGGGGCAGCGGCCACTCCTGCTGCTATACCTTTTCAATATTTCTTAGACCATTGTCAATATTTTATTGCGCTCACACTTCCCAGCCTTTCCCATGCTGCTCTGTTTAACCAGCAGCGCTGCCCCGACGCTCCCGAGGTGCAGCTCTTTTAGTGATGCGGGGCAGCGGCCACACCTGCTGCACTACCTTTATTGTACCTCGTTTACCATGCTCAGCATTTTATTCCCTTTACACCTCTCACGCTTTCCGGACCCCTTTTTAACCAGCAGCGCTGCCCCGACGCTCCCGCGGTGCAGCTCTTTTAGTCACACGGGGCAGCGGCCACTCCTGCTGCAGTATCTTTATTGTACCTCGTTTACAATGCTCAGCATTTCATTCCCTTTACACCTCTCAGCCTTTCCCGTGCCGCTCTTTTTAACCAGCAGCGCTGCCCCGACGCTCCCGCGGTGCAGCTCTTTTAGTGATGCGGGGCAGCGGCCACACCTGCTGCAGTACCTTTATTGTACCTCGTTTACCATGCTCAGCATTTTATTCCCTTTACACCTCTCAAGCTTTCCGGACCCCTTTTTAGCCAGCAGCGCTGCCCCGACGCTCCCGAGGTGCAGCTCTTTTAGTCACACGGGGCAGCGGCCACTCCTGCTGCAGTACCTTTACAGTATTTCTTAAACCATTGTCAATATTTTATTGCGCTCACACTTCCCAGCCTTTCCCATGCTGCTCTTTTTAACCAGCAGCGCTGCCCCGACGCTCCCGAGGTGCAGCTCTTTTAGTGACGCGGAGCAGCGGCCACTCCTGCTGCAGTACCTTTACAATATTTCTTAGACCATTGTCAATATTTTATTCCGCTCACACTTCCCAGCCTTTCCCGTGCCGCTCTTTTTAACCAGCAGCGCTGCCCCGACGCTCCCGCGGTGCAGCTCTTTTAGTGATGCGGGGCAGCGGCCACTCCTGCTGCAGTACCTTTATTGTACCTCGTTTACCATGCTCAGCATTTCATTCCCTTTACACCTCTCACGCTTTCCAGTGCCGCTCTTTTTAACCAGCAGCGCTGCCCCGACGGTCCCGCGGTGCAGCTCTTTTAGTGATGCGGAGCAGCGGCCACACCTGCTGCTGTACCTTTTTTGTACCTCGTTTACCATGCTCAGCATTTTATTCCCTTTACACCTCTCACGCTTTCCGGACCCCTTTTTAACCAGCAGCGCTGCCCCGACCGTCCCGCGGTGCAGCTCTTTTAGTGATGCGGGGCAGCGGCCACTCCTGCTGCAGTACCTTTACAATATTTCTTAGACCATTGTCAATATTTTATTCCGCTCACACTTCCCAGCCTTTCCCGTGCCGCTCTGTTTAACCAGCAGCCCTGCCCCGACGCTCCCGCGGTGCAGCTCTTTTAGTCACACGGGGCAGCGGCCACACCTGCTGCTGTACCTTTATTGTACCTCGTTTACCATGCTCAGCATTTCATTCCCTTTACACCTCTCACGCTTTCCGGACCCCTTTTTAACCAGCAGCGCTGCCCCGACGCTCCCGCGGTGCAGCGCTTTTAGTGATGCGGGGCAGCGGCCACTCCTGCTGCAGTACCTTTACAATATTTCTTAGACCATTGTCAATATTTTATTGCGCTCACACTTCCCAGCCTTTCCCATACTGCTCTGTTTAACCAGCAGCGCTGCCCCGACGCTCCCGCGGTGCAGCTCTTTTAGTGACACGGGGCAGCAGCCACTCCTGCTGCAGTACTTTTAAAGGATTTTCGACCATTTTATTTTATACCCTTCACAGATGCGACCTTTGCCGTGACACCTTTGAAGCAGCACCCCTGCCCCACGTGCGCCGCGGTGCAGCTCATTTTATCCTGAGGAAGTGGCTACTCCTGCTGCGGTGTTGTTGTTATTTCTCAGACCTTTCTCTATATTTTATTTCCCTCACACCTCCAGTCCTTTTACGTGCCGCACGTTTACCGTCAGCACCACCCCAAAGGTGCCGCGGTGCAGCTGTTTTAGTGAACCCACGCAGCGGCCACAACTGCTGCTGTACCTTTTGAGTATTTCTTAGACCATTCTCAATATTTTATTGCGCTCACACTTCCCAGCCTTTCCGTGCTGCTCTTTTTAACCAGCAGCGCTGCCCCGACGCTCCCGCGGTGCAGCTCTTTTAGTGACACGGGGCAGCGGCCACACCTGCTGCTGTACCTTTATTGTACCTCGTTTACCATGCTCAGCATTTCATTCCCTTTACACCTCTCACGCTTTCCGGACCCCTTTTTAACCAGCAGCGCTTCCCCGACCGTCCCGAGGTGCAGCTCTTTTAGTGATGCGGGGCAGCGGCCACTCCTGCTGCAGTACCTTTACAATATTTCTTAGACCATTGTGAATATTTTATTCCGCTCACACTTCCCAGCCTTTCCGTGCCGCTCTTTTTAACCAGCAGCGCTGCCCCGACCGTCCCGCGGTGCAGCTCTTTTAGTGATGCGGGGCAGCGGCCACTCCTGCTGCAGTACCTTTACAATATTTCTTAGACCATTGTCAATACTTTATTGCGCTGACGTTTCCCAGCCTTTCCCGTGCCGCTCTTTTTAACCAGCAGCGCTGCCCCGACGCTCCCGCGGTGCAGCTCCCTTAGTGACACGGGGCAGGGGCCGAGAGCCCTCTAGGTGCGGCTCCTCTATAGCACTTTACCGTTTTCTATTTTATTTCATTGGCACCTCGCGCGTTGCGCCGGGCGCCTCATTCGGGGACATGCGCCGGCTCCCACAGCGCCCCGCCCGCCGCCGCTCCCCGGGGGCCTCCCCGCTGCTCTCGGGAGATCGCACACCGCACGCGGCCCAAGCCCCGTCTCGCCGACGGCACTCACCACCCGCCGCCCGCCGCCGCGTTCTCCCGCTCCCTACCGGCACGAAGCGGCGCTGCCGATGACGGAGCCGATGCGCGGCTGCCACGCCGCTCTCTCCGCGCCTCAGGGCCGGCGCCTTCGGCCGCACAGGGCGGCGTCCCCGCATCCGGGCCAGCCCGCGGAGCTCCTGCCGCCGCCGCCGCCGCCCCCCGACTGAGGGGCCGCGACGCCGGCGCCCCCTTTTATACTCCGCACCCCCTTTTCCCGCCACTGCCGCGGTGGGCTCCCCCCGCCTCAAAATCGCCCAGAAGCGCCCGAGGCGGGAACGGCGCAGCCCCACCGGCGCCTCGGAGAAGCTCTTCTAGTGACAAGGAGCAGCGGCCACTCCTGCTGCAGTACCTTTATTGTACCTCGTTTACCATGCTCAGCATTTTATTCCCTTTACACCTCTCACGCTTTCCGGACCCCTTTTTAACCAGCAGCGCTGCCCCGACGCTCCCGCGGTGCAGCGCTTTTAGTGATGCGGGGCAGCGGCCACTCCTGCAGCAGTATCTTTATTGTACCTCTTTTACCATGCTCAGCATTTCATTCCCTTTACACCTCTCACGCTTTCCGGACCCCTTTTAAGCCGGCAGCACTGCCCCGACGCTCCCGAGGTGCAGCTCTTTTAGTGATGCGGGGCAGCGGCCACACCTGCTGCAGTACCTTTATTGTACCTCGTTTACCATGCTCAGCATTTCATTCCCTTTACACCTCTCACGCTTTCCGGACCCCTTTTTAACCAGCAGCGCTTCCCCGACCGTCCCGCGGTGCAGCTCTTTTAGTGATGCGGGGCAGCGGCCACACCTGCTGCAGTACCTTTATTGTACCTCGTTTACCATGCTCAGCATTTCATTCCCTTTACACCTCTCACCCTTTCCCGTGCCGCTCTTTTTAACCAGCAGCGCTGCCCCGACGCTCCCGCGGTGCAGCTCTTTTAGTGATGCGGGGCAGCGGCCACACCTGCTGCAGTACCTTTATTGTACCTCGTTTACCATGCTCAGCATTTTATTCCCTTTACACCTCTCAAGCTTTCCGGACCCCTTTTTAACCAGCAGCGCTGCCCCGACGCTCCCGCGGTGCAGCTCTTTTAGTGATGCGGGGCAGCGGCCACTCCTGCTGCAGTATCTTTATTGTACCTCTTTTACCATGCTCAGCATTTCATTCCCTTTACACCTCTCACGCTTTCCGGACCCCTTTTTAGCCAGCAGCGCTGCCCCGACCGTCCCGCGGTGCAGCTCTTTTAGTGACGCGGGGCAGCGGCCACACCTGCTGCAGTACCTTTATTGTACCTCGTTTACAATGCTCAGCATTTTATTCCCTTTACACCTCTCAGCCTTTCCCGTGCCGCTCTTTTTAACCAGCAGCGCTGCCCCGACGCTCCCGAGGTGCAGCTCTTTTAGTCACACGGGGCAGCGGCCACTCCTGCTGCAGTACCTTTACAGTATTTCTTAGACCATTGTCAATATTTTATTGCGCTCACACTTCCCAGCCTTTCCCATGCTGCTCTTTTTAACCAGCAGCGCTGCCCCGACCGTCCCGCGGTGCAGCTCTTTTAGTGATGCGGGGCAGCGGCCACACCTGCAGCAGTATCTTTATTGTACCTCTTTTACCATGCTCAGCATTTCATTCCCTTTACACCTCTCAGCCTTTCCCGTGCCGCTCTTTTTAACCAGCAGCGCTGCCCCGACCGTCCCGCGGTGCAGCTCTTTTAGTCACACGGGGCAGCGGCCACTCCTGCTGCAGTACCTTTACAATATTTCTTAGACCATTGTCAATACTTTATTGCGCTGACGTTTCCCAGCCTTTCCCGTGCCGCTCTTTTTAACCAGCAGCGCTGCCCCGACGCTCCCGCGGTGCAGCTCCCTTAGTGACACGGGGCAGGGGCCGAGAGCCCTCTAGGTGCGGCTCCTCTATAGCACTTTACCGTTTTCTATTTTATTTCATTGGCACCTCGCGCGTTGCGCCGGGCGCCTCATTCGGGGACATGCGCCGGCTCCCACAGCGCCCCGCCCGCCGCCGCTCCCCGGGGGCCTCCCCGCTGCTCTCGGGAGATCGCACACCGCACGCGGCCCAAGCCCCGTCTCGCCGACGGCACTCACCACCAGCCGCCCGCCGCCGCGTTCTCCCGCTCCCTACCGGCACGAAGCGGCGCTGCCGATGACGGAGCCGATGCGCGGCTGCCACGCCGCTCTCTCCGCGCCTCAGGGCCGGCGCCTTCGGCCGCACAGGGCGGCGTCCCCGCATCCGGGCCAGCCCGCGGAGCTCCTGCCGCCGCCGCCCCCCGACTGAGGGGCCGCGACGCCGGCGCCCCCTTTTATACTCCGCACCCCCTTTTCCCGCCACTGCCGCGGTGGGCTCCCCCCGCCTCAAAATCGCCCAGAAGCGCCCGAGGCGGGAACGGCGCAGCCCCACCGGCGCCTCGGAGAAGCTCTTCTAGTGACAAGGAGCAGCGGCCACTCCTGCTGCAGTACCTTTATTGTACCTCGTTTACCATGCTCAGCATTTTATTCCCTTTACACCTCTCAGCCTTTCCCGTGCCGCTCTTTTTAACCAGCGGCGCTGCCCCGACGTTCCCGAGGTGCAGCTCTTTTAGTGATGCGGAGCAGCGGCCACACCTGCTGCTCTACCTTTATTGTACCTCGTTTACCATGCTCAGCATTTTATTCCCTTTACACCTCTCAGCCTTTCCCGTGCCGCTCTTTTTAACCAGCAGCGCTGCCCCGACCGTCCCGCGGTGCAGCTCTTTTAGTGACGCGGGGCAGCGGCCACACCTGCTGCTGTACCTTTATTGTACCTCGTTTACCATGCTCAGCATTTCATTCCCTTTACACCTCTCACGCTTTCCGGACCCCTTTTTAACCAGCAGAGCTGCCCCGACGGTCCCGCGGTGCAGCTCTTGTAGTGATGCGGGGCAGCGGCCACTCCTGCTGCAGTACTTTTAAAGGATTTTCGACCATTTTATTTTATACCCTTCACAGATGCGACCTTTGCCGTGACACCTTTGAAGCAGCGCCCCTGCCCCACGTGCGCCGCGGTGCAGCTCATTTTATCCTGAGGAAGTGGCTACTCCTGCTGCGGTGTTGTTATTATTTCTCAGACCTTTCTCTATATTTTATTTCCCTCACACCTCCAGTCCTTTTACGTGCCGCACGTTTACCGTCAGCACCACCCCAAAGGTGCCGCGGTGCAGCTGTTTTAGTGAACCCACGCAGCGGCCACTCCTGCTGCTGTACCTTTTGAGTATTTTTTAGACCATTCTCAATATTTTATTGCGCTCACACTTCCCAGCCTTTCCGTGCTGCTCTTTTTAACCAGCAGCGCTGCCCCGACGCTCCCGCGGTGCAGCTCTTTTAGTGACACGGGGCAGCAGCCACACCTGCTGCACTACCTTTATTGTACCTCGTTTACCATGCTCAGCATTTCATTCCCTTTACACCTCTCACGCTTTCCGGACCCCTTTTTAACCAGCAGCGCTGCCCCGACCGTCCCGCGGTGCAGCTCTTTTAGTGATGCGGGGCAGCGGCCACACCTGCTGCAGTATCTTTATTGTACCTCGTTTACCATGCTCAGCATTTCATTCCCTTTACACCTCTCACGCTTTCCGGACCCCTTTTAAGCCGGCAGCGCTGCCCCGACGCTCCCGAGGTGCAGCTCTTTTAGTGACGCGGGGCAGCGGCCACACCTGCTGCAGTATCTTTATTGTACCTCGTTTACAATGCTCAGCATTTCATTCCCTTTACACCTCTCAGCCTTTCCCGTGCCGCTCTTTTTAACCAGCAGCGCTGCCCCGACGCTCCCGCGGTGCAGCTCTTTTAGTGATGCGGGGCAGCGGCCACACCTGCTGCAGTACCTTTATTGTACCTCGTTTACCATGCTCAGCATTTTATTCCCTTTACACCTCTCAAGCTTTCCGGACCCCTTTTTAGCCAGCAGCGCTGCCCCGACGCTCCCGCGGTGCAGCTCTTTTAGTGATGCGGGGCAGCGGCCACTCCTGCTGCAGTATCTTTATTGTACCTCTTTTACCATGCTCAGCATTTCATTCCCTTTACACCTCTCAGCTTTTCCGGACCCCTTTTTAACCAGCAGCGCTGCCCCGACCGTCCCGCGGTGCAGCTCTTTTAGTGACACGGGGCAGCGGCCACACCTGCTGCAGTACCTTTATTGTACCTCGTTTACAATGCTCAGCATTTTATTCCCTTTACACCTCTCAGCCTTTCCCGTGCCGCTCTTTTTAACCAGCAGCGCTGCCCCGACGCTCCCGAGGTGCAGCTCTTTTAGTCACACGGGGCAGCGGCCACTCCTGCTGCAGTACCTTTACAGTATTTCTTAAACCATTGTCAATATTTTATTGCGCTCACACTTCCCAGCCTTTCCCATGCTGCTCTTTTTAACCAGCAGCGCTGCCCCGACGCTCCCGAGGTGCAGCTCTTTTAGTGACGCGGAGCAGCGGCCACTCCTGCTGCAGTACCTTTACAATATTTCTTAGACCATTGTCAATATTTTATTCCGCTCACACTTCCCAGCCTTTCCCGTGCCGCTCTTTTTAACCAGCAGCGCTGCCCCGACGCTCCCGCGGTGCAGCTCTTTTAGTGATGCGGGGCAGCGGCCACTCCTGCTGCAGTACCTTTATTGTACCTCGTTTACCATGCTCAGCATTTTATTCCCTTTACACCTCTCAGCCTTTCCCGTGCCGCTCTTTTTAACCAGCAGCGCTGCCCCGACGCTCCCGCGGTGCAGCTCTTTTAGTCACACGGGGCAGCGGCCACACCTGCTGCTGTACCTTTATTGTACCTCGTTTACCATGCTCAGCATTTTATTCCCTTTACACCTCTCACGCTTTCCGGACCCCTTTTTAACCAGCAGCGCTGCCCCGACCGTCCCGCGGTGCAGCTCTTTTAGTGATGCGGGGCAGCGGTCACTCCTGCTGCAGTACCTTTACAATATTTCTTAGACCATTGTCAATACTTTATTGCGCTGACGTTTCCCAGCCTTTCCCGTGCCGCTCTTTTTAACCAGCAGCGCTGCCCCGACGCTCCCGCGGTGCAGCTCCCTTAGTGACACGGGGCAGGGGCCGAGAGCCCTCTAGGTGCGGCTCCTCTATAGCACTTTACCGTTTTCTATTTTATTTCATTGGCACCTCGCGCGTTGCGCCGGGCGCCTCATTCGGGGACATGCGCCGGCTCCCACAGCGCCCCGCCCGCCGCCGCTCCCCGGGGGCCTCCCCGCTGCTCTCGGGAGATCGCACACCGCACGCGGCCCAAGCCCCGTCTCGCCGACGGCACTCACCACCCGCCGCCCGCCGCCGCGTTCTCCCGCTCCCTACCGGCACGAAGCGGCGCTGCCGATGACGGAGCCGATGCGCGGCTGCCACGCCGCTCTCTCCGCGCCTCAGGGCCGGCGCCTTCGGCCGCACACGGCGGCGTCCCCGCATCCGGGCCAGCCCGCGGAGCTCCTGCCGCCGCCGCCCCCCGACTGAGGGGCCGCGACGCCGGCGCCCCCTTTTATACTCCGCACCCCCTTTTCCCGCCACTGCCGCGGTGGGCTCCCCCCGCCTCAAAATCGCCCAGAAGCGCCCGAGGCGGGAACGGCGCAGCCCCACCGGCGCCTCGGAGAAGCTCTTCTAGTGACAAGGAGCAGCGGCCACTCCTGCTGCAGTACCTTTATTGTACCTCGTTTACCATGCTCAGCATTTTATTCCCTTTACACCTCTCAGCCTTTCCCGTGCCGCTCTTTTTAACCAGCGGCGCTGCCCCGACGTTCCCGAGGTGCAGCTCTTTTAGTGATGCGGAGCAGCGGCCACACCTGCTGCTCTACCTTTATTGTACCTCGTTTACCATGCTCAGCATTTTATTCCCTTTACACCTCTCAGCCTTTCCCGTGCCGCTCTTTTTAACCAGCAGCGCTGCCCCGACCGTCCCGCGGTGCAGCTCTTTTAGTGACGCGGGGCAGCGGCCACACCTGCTGCTGTACCTTTATTGTACCTCGTTTACCATGCTCAGCATTTCATTCCCTTTACACCTCTCACGCTTTCCGGACCCCTTTTTAACCAGCAGAGCTGCCCCGACGGTCCCGCGGTGCAGCTCTTGTAGTGATGCGGGGCAGCGGCCACTCCTGCTGCAGTACTTTTAAAGGATTTTCGACCATTTTATTTTATACCCTTCACAGATGCGACCTTTGCCGTGACACCTTTGAAGCAGCGCCCCTGCCCCACGTGCGCCGCGGTGCAGCTCATTTTATCCTGAGGAAGTGGCTACTCCTGCTGCGGTGTTGTTATTATTTCTCAGACCTTTCTCTATATTTTATTTCCCTCACACCTCCAGTCCTTTTACGTGCCGCACGTTTACCGTCAGCACCACCCCAAAGGTGCCGCGGTGCAGCTGTTTTAGTGAACCCACGCAGCGGCCACTCCTGCTGCTGTACCTTTTGAGTATTTTTTAGACCATTCTCAATATTTTATTGCGCTCACACTTCCCAGCCTTTCCGTGCTGCTCTTTTTAACCAGCAGCGCTGCCCCGACGCTCCCGCGGTGCAGCTCTTTTAGTGACACGGGGCAGCAGCCACACCTGCTGCACTACCTTTATTGTACCTCGTTTACCATGCTCAGCATTTCATTCCCTTTACACCTCTCACGCTTTCCGGACCCCTTTTTAACCAGCAGCGCTGCCCCGACCGTCCCGCGGTGCAGCTCTTTTAGTGATGCGGGGCAGCGGCCACACCTGCTGCAGTATCTTTATTGTACCTCGTTTACCATGCTCAGCATTTCATTCCCTTTACACCTCTCAGCCTTTCCCGTGCCGCTCTTTTTAACCAGCAGCGCTGCCCCGACGCTCCCGCGGTGCAGCTCTTTTAGTGATGCGGGGCAGCGGCCACACCTGCTGCAGTACCTTTATTGTACCTCGTTTACCATGCTCAGCATTTTATTCCCTTTACACCTCTCACGCTTTCCGGACCCCTTTTTAACCAGCAGCGCTGCCCCGACGCTCCCGCGGGGCAGCGCTTTTAGTGATGCGGGGCAGCGGCCACTCCTGCAGCAGTATCTTTATTGTACCTCTTTTACCATGCTCAGCATTTCATTCCCTTTACACCTCTCACGCTTTCCGGACCCCTTTTAAGCCGGCAGCGCTGCCCCGACGCTCCCGAGGTGCAGCTCTTTTAGTGACGCGGGGCAGCGGCCACACCTGCTGCAGTATCTTTATTGTACCTCGTTTACAATGCTCAGCATTTCATTCCCTTTACACCTCTCAGCCTTTCCCGTGCCGCTCTTTTTAACCAGCAGCGCTGCCCCGACGCTCCCGCGGTGCAGCTCTTTTAGTGATGCGGGGCAGCGGCCACACCTGCTGCAGTACCTTTATTGTACCTCGTTTACCATGCTCAGCATTTTATTCCCTTTACACCTCTCAAGCTTTCCGGACCCCTTTTTAGCCAGCAGCGCTGCCCCGACGCTCCCGCGGTGCAGCTCTTTTAGTGATGCGGGGCAGCGGCCACTCCTGCTGCAGTATCTTTATTGTACCTCTTTTACCATGCTCAGCATTTCATTCCCTTTACACCTCTCAGCTTTTCCGGACCCCTTTTTAACCAGCAGCGCTGCCCCGACCGTCCCGCGGTGCAGCTCTTTTAGTGACACGGGGCAGCGGCCACACCTGCTGCAGTACCTTTATTGTACCTCGTTTACAATGCTCAGCATTTTATTCCCTTTACACCTCTCAGCCTTTCCCGTGCCGCTCTTTTTAACCAGCAGCGCTGCCCCGACGCTCCCGAGGTGCAGCTCTTTTAGTCACACGGGGCAGCGGCCACTCCTGCTGCAGTACCTTTACAGTATTTCTTAAACCATTGTCAATATTTTATTGCGCTCACACTTCCCAGCCTTTCCCATGCTGCTCTTTTTAACCAGCAGCGCTGCCCCGACGCTCCCGAGGTGCAGCTCTTTTAGTGACGCGGAGCAGCGGCCACTCCTGCTGCAGTACCTTTACAATATTTCTTAGACCATTGTCAATATTTTATTCCGCTCACACTTCCCAGCCTTTCCCGTGCCGCTCTTTTTAACCAGCAGCGCTGCCCCGACGCTCCCGCGGTGCAGCTCTTTTAGTGATGCGGGGCAGCGGCCACTCCTGCTGCAGTACCTTTATTGTACCTCGTTTACCATGCTCAGCATTTTATTCCCTTTACACCTCTCAGCCTTTCCCGTGCCGCTCTTTTTAACCAGCAGCGCTGCCCCGACGCTCCCGCGGTGCAGCTCTTTTAGTCACACGGGGCAGCGGCCACACCTGCTGCTGTACCTTTATTGTACCTCGTTTACCATGCTCAGCATTTTATTCCCTTTACACCTCTCACGCTTTCCGGACCCCTTTTTAACCAGCAGCGCTGCCCCGACCGTCCCGCGGTGCAGCTCTTTTAGTGATGCGGGGCAGCGGTCACTCCTGCTGCAGTACCTTTACAATATTTCTTAGACCATTGTCAATACTTTATTGCGCTGACGTTTCCCAGCCTTTCCCGTGCCGCTCTTTTTAACCAGCAGCGCTGCCCCGACGCTCCCGCGGTGCAGCTCCCTTAGTGACACGGGGCAGGGGCCGAGAGCCCTCTAGGTGCGGCTCCTCTATAGCACTTTACCGTTTTCTATTTTATTTCATTGGCACCTCGCGCGTTGCGCCGGGCGCCTCATTCGGGGACATGCGCCGGCTCCCACAGCGCCCCGCCCGCCGCCGCTCCCCGGGGGCCTCCCCGCTGCTCTCGGGAGATCGCACACCGCACGCGGCCCAAGCCCCGTCTCGCCGACGGCACTCACCACCCGCCGCCCGCCGCCGCGTTCTCCCGCTCCCTACCGGCACGAAGCGGCGCTGCCGATGACGGAGCCGATGCGCGGCTGCCACGCCGCTCTCTCCGCGCCTCAGGGCCGGCGCCTTCGGCCGCACACGGCGGCGTCCCCGCATCCGGGCCAGCCCGCGGAGCTCCTGCCGCCGCCGCCGCCGCCCCCCGACTGAGGGGCCGCGACGCCGGCGCCCCCTTTTATACTCCGCACCCCCTTTTCCCGCCACTGCCGCGGTGGGCTCCCCCCGCCTCAAAATCGCCCAGAAGCGCCCGAGGCGGGAACGGCGCAGCCCCACCGGCGCCTCGGAGAAGCTCTTCTAGTGACAAGGAGCAGCGGCCACTCCTGCTGCAGTACCTTTATTGTACCTCGTTTACCATGCTCAGCATTTCATTCCCTTTACACCTCTCACGCTTTCCGGACCCCTTTTTAACCAGCAGCGCTGCCCCGACGCTCCCGCGGTGCAGCTCTTTTAGTGATGCGGGGCAGCGGCCACTCCTGAAGCAGTATCTTTATTGTACCTCTTTTACCATGCTCAGCATTTCATTCCCTTTACACCTCTCACGCTTTCCGGACCCCTTTTAAGCCGGCAGCACTGCCCCGACGCTCCCGAGGTGCAGCTCTTTTAGTCACACGGGGCAGCGGCCACTCCTGCTGCAGTACCTTTACAATATTTCTTAGACCATTGTCAATATTTTATTGCGCTCACACTTCCCAGCCTTTCCCATACTGCTCTGTTTAACCAGCAGCGCTGCCCCGACGCTCCCGCGGTGCAGCTCTTTTAGTGACACGGGGCAGCAGCCACTCCTGCTGCAGTACTTTTAAAGGATTTTCGACCATTTTATTTTATACCCTTCACAGATGCGACCTTTGCCGTGACACCTTTGAAGCAGCACCCCTGCCCCAGGTGCGCCGCGGTGCAGCTCATTTTATCCTGAGGAAGTGGCTACTCCTGCTGCGGTGTTGTTGTTATTTCTCAGACCTTTCTCTATATTTTATTTCCCTCACACCTCCAGTCCTTTTACGTGCCGCACGTTTACCGTCAGCACCACCCCAAAGGTGCCGCGGTGCAGCTGTTTTAGTGAACCCACGCAGCGGCCACAACTGCTGCTGTACCTTTTGAGTATTTCTTAGACCATTCTCAATATTTTATTGCGCTCACACTTCCCAGCCTTTCCGTGCTGCTCTTTTTAACCAGCAGCGCTGCCCCGACGCTCCCGCGGTGCAGCGCTTTTAGTGATGCGGGGCAGCGGCCACTCCTGCTGCAGTATCTTTATTGTACCTCGTTTACCATGCTCAGCATTTCATTCCCTTTACACCTCTCAGCCTTTCCCGTGCCGCTCTTTTTAACCAGCAGCGCTGCCCCGACGGTCCCGCGGTGCAGCTCTTTTAGTGACACGGGGCAGCGGCCACACCTGCTGCTGTACCTTTATTGTACCTCGTTTACCATGCTCAGCATTTTATTCCCTTTACACCTCTCACGCTTTCCGGACCCCTTTTTAACCAGCAGCGCTGCCCCGACCGTCCCGCGGTGCAGCTCTTTTAGTGATGCGGGGCAGCGGCCACTCCTGCTGCTGTACCTTTATTGTACCTCGTTTACCATGCTCAGCATTTCATTCCCTTTACACCTCTCACGCTTTCCAGTGCCGCTCTTTTTAACCAGCAGCGCTGCCCCGACGCTCCCGCAGTGCAGCTCTTTTAGTGATGCGGAGCAGCGGCCACACCTGCTGCAGTACCTTTATTGTACCTCGTTTACCATGCTCAGCATTTTATTCCCTTTACACCTCTCAGGCTTTCCGGACCCCTTTTTAACCAGCAGCGCTGCCCCGACGCTCCCGCGGTGCAGCTCTTTTAGTGATGCGGGGCAGCGGCCACTCCTGCTGCAGTATCTTTATTGTACCTCTTCTACCATGCTCAGCATTTCATTCCCTTTACACCTCTCAGCTTTTCCGGACCCCTTTTTAACCAGCAGCGCTGCCCCGACCGTCCCGCGGTGCAGCTCTTTTAGTGACACGGGGCAGCGGCCACACCTGCTGCAGTACCTTTATTGTACCTCGTTTACAATGCTCAGCATTTTATTCCCTTTACACCTCTCAGCCTTTCCCGTGCCGCTCTTTTTAACCAGCAGCGCTGCCCCGACCGTCCCGCGGTGCAGCTCTTTTAGTGATGCGGGGCAGCGGCCACTCCTGCTGCTGTACCTTTATTGTACCTCGTTTACCATGCTCAGCATTTCATTCCCTTTACACCTCTCACGCTTTCCAGTGCCGCTCTTTTTAACCAGCAGCGCTGCCCCGACGCTCCCGCAGTGCAGCTCTTTTAGTGATGCGGAGCAGCGGCCACACCTGCTGCAGTACCTTTATTGTACCTCGTTTACCATGCTCAGCATTTTATTCCCTTTACACCTCTCAAGCTTTCCGGACCCCTTTTTAACCAGCAGCGCTGCCCCGACGCTCCCGCGGTGCAGCTCTTTTAGTGATGCGGGGCAGCGGCCACTCCTGCTGCAGTATCTTTATTGTACCTCTTCTACCATGCTCAGCATTTCATTCCCTTTACACCTCTCAGCTTTTCCGGACCCCTTTTTAACCAGCAGCGCTGCCCCGACCGTCCCGCGGTGCAGCTCTTTTAGTGACACGGGGCAGCGGCCACACCTGCTGCAGTACCTTTATTGTACCTCGTTTACAATGCTCAGCATTTTATTCCCTTTACACCTCTCAGCCTTTCCCGTGCCGCTCTTTTTAACCAGCAGCGCTGCCCCGACGCTCCCGAGGTGCAGCTCTTTTAGTCACACGGGGCAGCGGCCACTCCTGCTGCAGTACCTTTACAGTATTTCTTAAACCATTGTCAATATTTTATTGCGCTCACACTTCCCAGCCTTTCCCATGCTGCTCTTTTTAACCAGCAGCGCTGCCCCGACGCTCCCGAGGTGCAGCTCTTTTAGTGACGCGGAGCAGCGGCCACTCCTGCTGCAGTACCTTTACAATATTTCTTAGACCATTGTCAATATTTTATTCCGCTCACACTTCCCAGCCTTTCCCATGCTGCTCTTTTTAACCAGCAGCGCTGCCCCGACGCTCCCGCGGTGCAGCTCTTTTAGTGACACGGGGCAGCGGCCACACCTGCTGCTGTACCTTTATTGTACCTCGTTTACCATGCTCAGCATTTCATTCCCTTTACACCTCTCACGCTTTCCAGTGCCGCTCTTTTTAACCAGCAGCGCTGCCCCGACGCTCCCGCAGTGCAGCTCTTTTAGTGATGCGGAGCAGCGGCCACACCTGCTGCTGTACCTTTATTGTACCTCGTTTACCATGCTCAGCATTTTATTCCCTTTACACCTCTCACGCTTTCCGGACCCCTTTTTAACCAGCAGCGCTGCCCCGACGCTCCCGAGATGCAGCTCTTTTAGTGATGCGGGGCAGCGGCCACTCCTGCTGCTATACCTTTTCAATATTTCTTAGACCATTGTCAATATTTTATTGCGCTCACACTTCCCAGCCTTTCCCATGCTGCTCTGTTTAACCAGCAGCGCTGCCCCGACGCTCCCGAGGTGCAGCTCTTTTAGTGATGCGGGGCAGCGGCCACACCTGCTGCAGTACCTTTATTGTACCTCGTTTACCATGCTCAGCATTTTATTCCCTTTACACCTCTCACGCTTTCCGGACCCCTTTTTAACCAGCAGCACTGCCCCGACGCTCCCGCGGTGCAGCTCTTTTAGTCACAGGGGGCAGCGGCCACACCTGCTGCAGTACCTTTATTGTACCTCTTTTACCATGCTCAGCATTTCATTCCCTTTACACCTCTCACGCTTTCCCGTGCCGCTCTTTTTAACCAGCAGCGCTGCCCCGACGCTCCCGCGGTGCAGCTCTTTTAGTCACACGGGGCAGCGGCCACTCCTGCTGCTGTACCTTTATTGTACCTCGTTTACAATGCTCAGCATTTTATTCCCTTTACACCTCTCACGCTTTCCGGACCCCTTTTTAACCAGCAGCGCTGCCCCGACCGTCCCGCGGTGCAGCTCTTTTAGTGACGCGGGGCAGCGGCCACACCTGCTGCAGTATCTTTATTGTACCTCGTTTACAATGCTCAGCATTTCATTCCCTTTACACCTCTCAGCCTTTCCCGTGCCGCTCTTTTTAACCAGCAGCGCTGCCCCGACGCTCCCGAGGTGCAGCTCTTTTAGTCACACGGGGCAGCGGCCACTCCTGCTGCAGTACCTTTACAGTATTTCTTAAACCATTGTGAATATTTTATTGCGCTCACACTTCCCAGCCTTTCCCATGCTGCTCTTTTTAACCAGCAGCGCTGCCCCGACCGTCCCGCGGTGCAGCTCTTTTAGTGATGCGGGGCAGCGGCCACACCTGCAGCAGTATCTTTATTGTACCTCGTTTACCATGCTCAGCATTTCATTCCCTTTACACCTCTCAGCCTTTCCGGGCCCCTTTTTAACCAGCAGCGCTGCCCCGACGCTCCCGCGGTGCAGCTCTTTTAGTGATGCGGGGCAGCGGCCACTCCTGCTGCTGTACCTTTATTGTACCTCGTTTACCATGCTCAGCATTTCATTCCCTTTACACCTCTCACGCTTTCCGGACCCCTTTTTAACCAGCAGCGCTGCCCCGACGCTCCCGCGGTGCAGCTCTTTTAGTGATGCGGGGCAGCGGCCACTCCTGCTGCAGTACCTTTACAATATTTCTTAGACCATTGTCAATACTTTATTGCGCTGACGTTTCCCAGCCTTTCCCGTGCTGCTCTGTTTAACCAGCAGCGCTGCCCCGACGCTCCCGCGGTGCAGCTCCCTTAGTGACACGGGGCAGGGGCCGAGAGCCCTCTAGGTGCGGCTCCTCTATAGCACTTTACCGTTTTCTATTTTATTTCATTGGCACCTCGCGCGTTGCGCCGGGCGCCTCATTCGGGGACATGCGCCGGCTCCCACAGCGCCCCGCCCGCCGCCGCTCCCCGGGGGCCTCCCCGCTGCTCTCGGGAGATCGCACACCGCACGCGGCCCAAGCCCCGTCTCGCCGACGGCACTCACCACCCGCCGCCCGCCGCCGCGTTCTCCCGCTCCCTACCGGCACGAAGCGGCGCTGCCGATGACGGAGCCGATGCGCGGCTGCCACGCCGCTCTCTCCGCGCCTCAGGGCCGGCGCCTTCGGCCGCACAGGGCGGCGTCCCCGCATCCGGGCCAGCCCGCGGAGCTCCTGCCGCCGCCGCCGCCGCCCCCCGACTGAGGGGCCGCGACGCCGGCGCCCCCTTTTATACTCCGCACCCCCTTTTCCCGCCACTGCCGCGGTGGGCTCCCCCCGCCTCAAAATCGCCCAGAAGCGCCCGAGGCGGGAACGGCGCAGCCCCACCGGCGCCTCGGAGAAGCTCTTCTAGTGACAAGGAGCAGCGGCCACTCCTGCTGCAGTACCTTTATTGTACCTCGTTTACCATGCTCAGCATTTTATTCCCTTTACACCTCTCAGCCTTTCCCGTGCCGCTCTTTTTAACCAGCGGCGCTGCCCCGACGTTCCCGAGGTGCAGCTCTTTTAGTGATGCGGAGCAGCGGCCACACCTGCTGCTCTACCTTTATTGTACCTCGTTTACCATGCTCAGCATTTTATTCCCTTTACACCTCTCAGCCTTTCCCGTGCCGCTCTTTTTAACCAGCAGCGCTGCCCCGACCGTCCCGCGGTGCAGCTCTTTTAGTGACGCGGGGCAGCGGCCACACCTGCTGCTGTACCTTTATTGTACCTCGTTTACCATGCTCAGCATTTCATTCCCTTTACACCTCTCACGCTTTCCGGACCCCTTTTTAACCAGCAGAGCTGCCCCGACGGTCCCGCGGTGCAGCTCTTGTAGTGATGCGGGGCAGCGGCCACTCCTGCTGCAGTACTTTTAAAGGATTTTCGACCATTTTATTTTATACCCTTCACAGATGCGACCTTTGCCGTGACACCTTTGAAGCAGCGCCCCTGCCCCACGTGCGCCGCGGTGCAGCTCATTTTATCCTGAGGAAGTGGCTACTCCTGCTGCGGTGTTGTTATTATTTCTCAGACCTTTCTCTATATTTTATTTCCCTCACACCTCCAGTCCTTTTACGTGCCGCACGTTTACCGTCAGCACCACCCCAAAGGTGCCGCGGTGCAGCTGTTTTAGTGAACCCACGCAGCGGCCACTCCTGCTGCTGTACCTTTTGAGTATTTTTTAGACCATTCTCAATATTTTATTGCGCTCACACTTCCCAGCCTTTCCGTGCTGCTCTTTTTAACCAGCAGCGCTGCCCCGACGCTCCCGCGGTGCAGCTCTTTTAGTGACACGGGGCAGCAGCCACACCTGCTGCACTACCTTTATTGTACCTCGTTTACCATGCTCAGCATTTTATTCCCTTTACACCTCTCACGCTTTCCGGACCCCTTTTAAGCCGGCAGCGCTGCCCCGACGCTCCCGAGGTGCAGCTCTTTTAGTGATGCGGGGCAGCGGCCACACCTGCTGCAGTACCTTTATTGTACCTCGTTTACCATGCTCAGCATTTCATTCCCTTTACACCTCTCAGCCTTTCCCGTGCCGCTCTTTTTAACCAGCAGCGCTGCCCCGACGCTCCCGCGGTGCAGCTCTTTTAGTGATGCGGGGCAGCGGCCACACCTGCTGCAGTACCTTTATTGTACCTCGTTTACCATGCTCAGCATTTTATTCCCTTTACACCTCTCAAGCTTTCCGGACCCCTTTTTAGCCAGCAGCGCTGCCCCGACGCTCCCGCGGTGCAGCTCTTTTAGTGATGCGGGGCAGCGGCCACTCCTGCTGCAGTATCTTTATTGTACCTCTTTTACCATGCTCAGCATTTCATTCCCTTTACACCTCTCAGCTTTTCCGGACCCCTTTTTAACCAGCAGCGCTGCCCCGACCGTCCCGCGGTGCAGCTCTTTTAGTGACACGGGGCAGCGGCCACACCTGCTGCAGTACCTTTATTGTACCTCGTTTACAATGCTCAGCATTTTATTCCCTTTACACCTCTCAGCCTTTCCCGTGCCGCTCTTTTTAACCAGCAGCGCTGCCCCGACGCTCCCGAGGTGCAGCTCTTTTAGTCACACGGGGCAGCGGCCACTCCTGCTGCAGTACCTTTACAGTATTTCTTAAACCATTGTCAATATTTTATTGCGCTCACACTTCCCAGCCTTTCCCATGCTGCTCTTTTTAACCAGCAGCGCTGCCCCGACGCTCCCGAGGTGCAGCTCTTTTAGTGACGCGGAGCAGCGGCCACTCCTGCTGCAGTACCTTTACAATATTTCTTAGACCATTGTCAATATTTTATTCCGCTCACACTTCCCAGCCTTTCCCGTGCCGCTCTTTTTAACCAGCAGCGCTGCCCCGACGCTCCCGCGGTGCAGCTCTTTTAGTGATGCGGGGCAGCGGCCACTCCTGCTGCTGTACCTTTATTGTACCTCGTTTACCATGCTCAGCATTTTATTCCCTTTACACCTCTCAGCCTTTCCCGTGCCGCTCTTTTTAACCAGCAGCGCTGCCCCGACGCTCCCGCGGTGCAGCTCTTTTAGTCACACGGGGCAGCGGCCACACCTGCTGCTGTACCTTTATTGTACCTCGTTTACCATGCTCAGCATTTTATTCCCTTTACACCTCTCACGCTTTCCGGACCCCTTTTTAACCAGCAGCGCTGCCCCGACCGTCCCGCGGTGCAGCTCTTTTAGTGATGCGGGGCAGCGGTCACTCCTGCTGCAGTACCTTTACAATATTTCTTAGACCATTGTCAATACTTTATTGCGCTGACGTTTCCCAGCCTTTCCCGTGCCGCTCTTTTTAACCAGCAGCGCTGCCCCGACGCTCCCGCGGTGCAGCTCCCTTAGTGACACGGGGCAGGGGCCGAGAGCCCTCTAGGTGCGGCTCCTCTATAGCACTTTACCGTTTTCTATTTTATTTCATTGGCACCTCGCGCGTTGCGCCGGGCGCCTCATTCGGGGACATGCGCCGGCTCCCACAGCGCCCCGCCCGCCGCCGCTCCCCGGGGGCCTCCCCGCTGCTCTCGGGAGATCGCACACCGCACGCGGCCCAAGCCCCGTCTCGCCGACGGCACTCACCACCCGCCGCCCGCCGCCGCGTTCTCCCGCTCCCTACCGGCACGAAGCGGCGCTGCCGATGACGGAGCCGATGCGCGGCTGCCACGCCGCTCTCTCCGCGCCTCAGGGCCGGCGCCTTCGGCCGCACACGGCGGCGTCCCCGCATCCGGGCCAGCCCGCGGAGCTCCTGCCGCCGCCGCCGCCGCCCCCCGACTGAGGGGCCGCGACGCCGGCGCCCCCTTTTATACTCCGCACCCCCTTTTCCCGCCACTGCCGCGGTGGGCTCCCCCCGCCTCAAAATCGCCCAGAAGCGCCCGAGGCGGGAACGGCGCAGCCCCACCGGCGCCTCGGAGAAGCTCTTCTAGTGACAAGGAGCAGCGGCCACTCCTGCTGCAGTACCTTTATTGTACCTCGTTTACCATGCTCAGCATTTTATTCCCTTTACACCTCTCACGCTTTCCGGACCCCTTTTTAACCAGCAGCGCTGCCCCGACGCTCCCGCGGTGCAGCTCTTTTAGTGATGCGGGGCAGCGGCCACTCCTGCAGCAGTATCTTTATTGTACCTCTTTTACCATGCTCAGCATTTCATTCCCTTTACACCTCTCACGCTTTCCGGACCCCTTTTAAGCCGGCAGCACTGCCCCGACGCTCCCGAGGTGCAGCTCTTTTAGTCACACGGGGCAGCGGCCACTCCTGCTGCAGTACCTTTACAATATTTCTTAGACCATTGTCAATATTTTATTGCGCTCACACTTCCCAGCCTTTCCCATACTGCTCTGTTTAACCAGCAGCGCTGCCCCGACGCTCCCGCGGTGCAGCTCTTTTAGTGACACGGGGCAGCAGCCACTCCTGCTGCAGTACTTTTAAAGGATTTTCGACCATTTTATTTTATACCCTTCACAGATGCGACCTTTGCCGTGACACCTTTGAAGCAGCACCCCTGCCCCACGTGCGCCGCGGTGCAGCTCATTTTATCCTGAGGAAGTGGCTACTCCTGCTGCGGTGTTGTTGTTATTTCTCAGACCTTTCTCTATATTTTATTTCCCTCACACCTCCAGTCCTTTTACGTGCCGCACGTTTACCGTCAGCACCACCCCAAAGGTGCCGCGGTGCAGCTGTTTTAGTGAACCCACGCAGCGGCCACAACTGCTGCTGTACCTTTTGAGTATTTCTTAGACCATTCTCAATATTTTATTGCGCTCACACTTCCCAGCCTTTCCGTGCTGCTCTTTTTAACCAGCAGCGCTGCCCCGACGCTCCCGCGGTGCAGCGCTTTTAGTGATGCGGGGCAGCGGCCACTCCTGCTGCAGTATCTTTATTGTACCTCGTTTACCATGCTCAGCATTTCATTCCCTTTACACCTCTCAGCCTTTCCCGTGCCGCTCTTTTTAACCAGCAGCGCTGCCCCGACGGTCCCGCGGTGCAGCTCTTTTAGTGACACGGGGCAGCGGCCACACCTGCTGCTGTACCTTTATTGTACCTCGTTTACCATGCTCAGCATTTCATTCCCTTTACACCTCTCACGCTTTCCGGACCCCTTTTTAACCAGCAGCGCTGCCCCGACCGTCCCGCGGTGCAGCTCTTTTAGTGATGCGGGGCAGCGGCCACTCCTGCTGCTGTACCTTTATTGTACCTCGTTTACCATGCTCAGCATTTCATTCCCTTTACACCTCTCACGCTTTCCAGTGCCGCTCTTTTTAACCAGCAGCGCTGCCCCGACGCTCCCGCAGTGCAGCTCTTTTAGTGATGCGGAGCAGCGGCCACACCTGCTGCAGTACCTTTATTGTACCTCGTTTACCATGCTCAGCATTTTATTCCCTTTACACCTCTCAAGCTTTCCGGACCCCTTTTTAACCAGCAGCGCTGCCCCGACGCTCCCGCGGTGCAGCTCTTTTAGTGATGCGGGGCAGCGGCCACTCCTGCTGCAGTATCTTTATTGTACCTCTTCTACCATGCTCAGCATTTCATTCCCTTTACACCTCTCAGCTTTTCCGGACCCCTTTTTAACCAGCAGCGCTGCCCCGACCGTCCCGCGGTGCAGCTCTTTTAGTGACACGGGGCAGCGGCCACACCTGCTGCAGTACCTTTATTGTACCTCGTTTACAATGCTCAGCATTTTATTCCCTTTACACCTCTCAGCCTTTCCCGTGCCGCTCTTTTTAACCAGCAGCGCTGCCCCGACCGTCCCGCGGTGCAGCTCTTTTAGTGATGCGGGGCAGCGGCCACTCCTGCTGCTGTACCTTTATTGTACCTCGTTTACCATGCTCAGCATTTCATTCCCTTTACACCTCTCACGCTTTCCAGTGCCGCTCTTTTTAACCAGCAGCGCTGCCCCGACGCTCCCGCAGTGCAGCTCTTTTAGTGATGCGGAGCAGCGGCCACACCTGCTGCAGTACCTTTATTGTACCTCGTTTACCATGCTCAGCATTTTATTCCCTTTACACCTCTCAAGCTTTCCGGACCCCTTTTTAACCAGCAGCGCTGCCCCGACGCTCCCGCGGTGCAGCTCTTTTAGTGATGCGGGTCAGCGGCCACTCCTGCTGCAGTATCTTTATTGTACCTCTTCTACCATGCTCAGCATTTCATTCCCTTTACACCTCTCAGCTTTTCCGGACCCCTTTTTAACCAGCAGCGCTGCCCCGACCGTCCCGCGGTGCAGCTCTTTTAGTGACACGGGGCAGCGGCCACACCTGCTGCAGTACCTTTATTGTACCTCGTTTACAATGCTCAGCATTTTATTCCCTTTACACCTCTCAGCCTTTCCCGTGCCGCTCTTTTTAACCAGCAGCGCTGCCCCGACGCTCCCGAGGTGCAGCTCTTTTAGTCACACGGGGCAGCGGCCACTCCTGCTGCAGTACCTTTACAGTATTTCTTAAACCATTGTCAATATTTTATTGCGCTCACACTTCCCAGCCTTTCCCATGCTGCTCTTTTTAACCAGCAGCGCTGCCCCGACGCTCCCGAGGTGCAGCTCTTTTAGTGACGCGGAGCAGCGGCCACTCCTGCTGCAGTACCTTTACAATATTTCTTAGACCATTGTCAATATTTTATTCCGCTCACACTTCCCAGCCTTTCCCATGCTGCTCTTTTTAACCAGCAGCGCTGCCCCGACGCTCCCGCGGTGCAGCTCTTTTAGTGACACGGGGCAGCGGCCACACCTGCTGCTGTACCTTTATTGTACCTCGTTTACCATGCTCAGCATTTCATTCCCTTTACACCTCTCACGCTTTCCAGTGCCGCTCTTTTTAACCAGCAGCGCTGCCCCGACGCTCCCGCAGTGCAGCTCTTTTAGTGATGCGGAGCAGCGGCCACACCTGCTGCTGTACCTTTATTGTACCTCGTTTACCATGCTCAGCATTTTATTCCCTTTACACCTCTCACGCTTTCCGGACCCCTTTTTAACCAGCAGCGCTGCCCCGACGCTCCCGAGATGCAGCTCTTTTAGTGATGCGGGGCAGCGGCCACTCCTGCTGCTATACCTTTTCAATATTTCTTAGACCATTGTCAATATTTTATTGCGCTCACACTTCCCAGCCTTTCCCATGCTGCTCTGTTTAACCAGCAGCGCTGCCCCGACGCTCCCGAGGTGCAGCTCTTTTAGTGATGCGGGGCAGCGGCCACACCTGCTGCACTACCTTTATTGTACCTCGTTTACCATGCTCAGCATTTTATTCCCTTTACACCTCTCACGCTTTCCGGACCCCTTTTTAACCAGCAGCGCTGCCCCGACGCTCCCGCGGTGCAGCTCTTTTAGTCACACGGGGCAGCGGCCACTCCTGCTGCAGTATCTTTATTGTACCTCGTTTACAATGCTCAGCATTTCATTCCCTTTACACCTCTCAGCCTTTCCCGTGCCGCTCTTTTTAACCAGCAGCGCTGCCCCGACGCTCCCGCGGTGCAGCTCTTTTAGTGATGCGGGGCAGCGGCCACACCTGCTGCAGTACCTTTATTGTACCTCGTTTACCATGCTCAGCATTTTATTCCCTTTACACCTCTCAAGCTTTCCGGACCCCTTTTTAGCCAGCAGCGCTGCCCCGACGCTCCCGCGGTGCAGCTCTTTTAGTGATGCGGGGCAGCGGCCACTCCTGCTGCAGTATCTTTATTGTACCTCTTTTACCATGCTCAGCATTTCATTCCCTTTACACCTCTCAGCTTTTCCGGACCCCTTTTTAACCAGCAGCGCTGCCCCGACCGTCCCGCGGTGCAGCTCTTTTAGTGACACGGGGCAGCGGCCACACCTGCTGCAGTACCTTTATTGTACCTCGTTTACAATGCTCAGCATTTTATTCCCTTTACACCTCTCAGCCTTTCCCGTGCCGCTCTTTTTAACCAGCAGCGCTGCCCCGACGCTCCCGAGGTGCAGCTCTTTTAGTCACACGGGGCAGCGGCCACTCCTGCTGCAGTACCTTTACAGTATTTCTTAAACCATTGTCAATATTTTATTGCGCTCACACTTCCCAGCCTTTCCCATGCTGCTCTTTTTAACCAGCAGCGCTGCCCCGACGCTCCCGAGGTGCAGCTCTTTTAGTGACGCGGAGCAGCGGCCACTCCTGCTGCAGTACCTTTACAATATTTCTTAGACCATTGTCAATATTTTATTCCGCTCACACTTCCCAGCCTTTCCCGTGCCGCTCTTTTTAACCAGCAGCGCTGCCCCGACGCTCCCGCGGTGCAGCTCTTTTAGTGATGCGGGGCAGCGGCCACTCCTGCTGCAGTACCTTTATTGTACCTCGTTTACCATGCTCAGCATTTCATTCCCTTTACACCTCTCACGCTTTCCAGTGCCGCTCTTTTTAACCAGCAGCGCTGCCCCGACGGTCCCGCGGTGCAGCTCTTTTAGTGATGCGGAGCAGCGGCCACACCTGCTGCTGTACCTTTTTTGTACCTCGTTTACCATGCTCAGCATTTTATTCCCTTTACACCTCTCACGCTTTCCGGACCCCTTTTTAACCAGCAGCGCTGCCCCGACCGTCCCGCGGTGCAGCTCTTTTAGTGATGCGGGGCAGCGGCCACTCCTGCTGCAGTACCTTTACAATATTTCTTAGACCATTGTCAATATTTTATTCCGCTCACACTTCCCAGCCTTTCCCGTGCCGCTCTGTTTAACCAGCAGCCCTGCCCCGACGCTCCCGCGGTGCAGCTCTTTTAGTCACACGGGGCAGCGGCCACACCTGCTGCTGTACCTTTATTGTACCTCGTTTACCATGCTCAGCATTTCATTCCCTTTACACCTCTCACGCTTTCCGGACCCCTTTTTAACCAGCAGCGCTGCCCCGACGCTCCCGCGGTGCAGCGCTTTTAGTGATGCGGGGCAGCGGCCACTCCTGCTGCAGTACCTTTACAATATTTCTTAGACCATTGTCAATATTTTATTGCGCTCACACTTCCCAGCCTTTCCCATACTGCTCTGTTTAACCAGCAGCGCTGCCCCGACGCTCCCGCGGTGCAGCTCTTTTAGTGACACGGGGCAGCAGCCACTCCTGCTGCAGTACTTTTAAAGGATTTTCGACCATTTTATTTTATACCCTTCACAGATGCGACCTTTGCCGTGACACCTTTGAAGCAGCACCCCTGCCCCACGTGCGCCGCGGTGCAGCTCATTTTATCCTGAGGAAGTGGCTACTCCTGCTGCGGTGTTGTTGTTATTTCTCAGACCTTTCTCTATATTTTATTTCCCTCACACCTCCAGTCCTTTTACGTGCCGCACGTTTACCGTCAGCACCACCCCAAAGGTGCCGCGGTGCAGCTGTTTTAGTGAACCCACGCAGCGGCCACAACTGCTGCTGTACCTTTTGAGTATTTCTTAGACCATTCTCAATATTTTATTGCGCTCACACTTCCCAGCCTTTCCGTGCTGCTCTTTTTAACCAGCAGCGCTGCCCCGACGCTCCCGCGGTGCAGCTCTTTTAGTGACACGGGGCAGCGGCCACACCTGCTGCTGTACCTTTATTGTACCTCGTTTACCATGCTCAGCATTTCATTCCCTTTACACCTCTCACGCTTTCCGGACCCCTTTTTAACCAGCAGCGCTTCCCCGACCGTCCCGAGGTGCAGCTCTTTTAGTGATGCGGGGCAGCGGCCACTCCTGCTGCAGTACCTTTACAATATTTCTTAGACCATTGTGAATATTTTATTCCGCTCACACTTCCCAGCCTTTCCGTGCCGCTCTTTTTAACCAGCAGCGCTGCCCCGACCGTCCCGCGGTGCAGCTCTTTTAGTGATGCGGGGCAGCGGCCACTCCTGCTGCAGTACCTTTACAATATTTCTTAGACCATTGTCAATACTTTATTGCGCTGACGTTTCCCAGCCTTTCCCGTGCCGCTCTTTTTAACCAGCAGCGCTGCCCCGACGCTCCCGCGGTGCAGCTCCCTTAGTGACACGGGGCAGGGGCCGAGAGCCCTCTAGGTGCGGCTCCTCTATAGCACTTTACCGTTTTCTATTTTATTTCATTGGCACCTCGCGCGTTGCGCCGGGCGCCTCATTCGGGGACATGCGCCGGCTCCCACAGCGCCCCGCCCGCCGCCGCTCCCCGGGGGCCTCCCCGCTGCTCTCGGGAGATCGCACACCGCACGCGGCCCAAGCCCCGTCTCGCCGACGGCACTCACCACCCGCCGCCCGCCGCCGCGTTCTCCCGCTCCCTACCGGCACGAAGCGGCGCTGCCGATGACGGAGCCGATGCGCGGCTGCCACGCCGCTCTCTCCGCGCCTCAGGGCCGGCGCCTTCGGCCGCACAGGGCGGCGTCCCCGCATCCGGGCCAGCCCGCGGAGCTCCTGCCGCCGCCGCCGCCGCCCCCCGACTGAGGGGCCGCGACGCCGGCGCCCCCTTTTATACTCCGCACCCCCTTTTCCCGCCACTGCCGCGGTGGGCTCCCCCCGCCTCAAAATCGCCCAGAAGCGCCCGAGGCGGGAACGGCGCAGCCCCACCGGCGCCTCGGAGAAGCTCTTCTAGTGACAAGGAGCAGCGGCCACTCCTGCTGCAGTACCTTTATTGTACCTCGTTTACCATGCTCAGCATTTTATTCCCTTTACACCTCTCACGCTTTCCGGACCCCTTTTTAACCAGCAGCGCTGCCCCGACGCTCCCGCGGTGCAGCGCTTTTAGTGATGCGGGGCAGCGGCCACTCCTGCAGCAGTATCTTTATTGTACCTCTTTTACCATGCTCAGCATTTCATTCCCTTTACACCTCTCACGCTTTCCGGACCCCTTTTAAGCCGGCAGCACTGCCCCGACGCTCCCGAGGTGCAGCTCTTTTAGTGATGCGGGGCAGCGGCCACACCTGCTGCAGTACCTTTATTGTACCTCGTTTACCATGCTCAGCATTTCATTCCCTTTACACCTCTCACGCTTTCCGGACCCCTTTTTAACCAGCAGCGCTTCCCCGACCGTCCCGCGGTGCAGCTCTTTTAGTGATGCGGGGCAGCGGCCACACCTGCTGCAGTACCTTTATTGTACCTCGTTTACCATGCTCAGCATTTCATTCCCTTTACACCTCTCACCCTTTCCCGTGCCGCTCTTTTTAACCAGCAGCGCTGCCCCGACGCTCCCGCGGTGCAGCTCTTTTAGTGATGCGGGGCAGCGGCCACACCTGCTGCAGTACCTTTATTGTACCTCGTTTACCATGCTCAGCATTTTATTCCCTTTACACCTCTCAAGCTTTCCGGACCCCTTTTTAACCAGCAGCGCTGCCCCGACGCTCCCGCGGTGCAGCTCTTTTAGTGATGCGGGGCAGCGGCCACTCCTGCTGCAGTATCTTTATTGTACCTCTTTTACCATGCTCAGCATTTCATTCCCTTTACACCTCTCACGCTTTCCGGACCCCTTTTTAGCCAGCAGCGCTGCCCCGACCGTCCCGCGGTGCAGCTCTTTTAGTGACGCGGGGCAGCGGCCACACCTGCTGCAGTACCTTTATTGTACCTCGTTTACAATGCTCAGCATTTTATTCCCTTTACACCTCTCAGCCTTTCCCGTGCCGCTCTTTTTAACCAGCAGCGCTGCCCCGACGCTCCCGAGGTGCAGCTCTTTTAGTCACACGGGGCAGCGGCCACTCCTGCTGCAGTACCTTTACAGTATTTCTTAGACCATTGTCAATATTTTATTGCGCTCACACTTCCCAGCCTTTCCCATGCTGCTCTTTTTAACCAGCAGCGCTGCCCCGACCGTCCCGCGGTGCAGCTCTTTTAGTGATGCGGGGCAGCGGCCACACCTGCAGCAGTATCTTTATTGTACCTCTTTTACCATGCTCAGCATTTCATTCCCTTTACACCTCTCAGCCTTTCCCGTGCCGCTCTTTTTAACCAGCAGCGCTGCCCCGACCGTCCCGCGGTGCAGCTCTTTTAGTCACACGGGGCAGCGGCCACTCCTGCTGCAGTACCTTTACAATATTTCTTAGACCATTGTCAATACTTTATTGCGCTGACGTTTCCCAGCCTTTCCCGTGCCGCTCTTTTTAACCAGCAGCGCTGCCCCGACGCTCCCGCGGTGCAGCTCCCTTAGTGACACGGGGCAGGGGCCGAGAGCCCTCTAGGTGCGGCTCCTCTATAGCACTTTACCGTTTTCTATTTTATTTCATTGGCACCTCGCGCGTTGCGCCGGGCGCCTCATTCGGGGACATGCGCCGGCTCCCACAGCGCCCCGCCCGCCGCCGCTCCCCGGGGGCCTCCCCGCTGCTCTCGGGAGATCGCACACCGCACGCGGCCCAAGCCCCGTCTCGCCGACGGCACTCACCACCAGCCGCCCGCCGCCGCGTTCTCCCGCTCCCTACCGGCACGAAGCGGCGCTGCCGATGACGGAGCCGATGCGCGGCTGCCACGCCGCTCTCTCCGCGCCTCAGGGCCGGCGCCTTCGGCCGCACAGGGCGGCGTCCCCGCATCCGGGCCAGCCCGCGGAGCTCCTGCCGCCGCCGCCCCCCGACTGAGGGGCCGCGACGCCGGCGCCCCCTTTTATACTCCGCACCCCCTTTTCCCGCCACTGCCGCGGTGGGCTCCCCCCGCCTCAAAATCGCCCAGAAGCGCCCGAGGCGGGAACGGCGCAGCCCCACCGGCGCCTCGGAGAAGCTCTTCTAGTGACAAGGAGCAGCGGCCACTCCTGCTGCAGTACCTTTATTGTACCTCGTTTACCATGCTCAGCATTTTATTCCCTTTACACCTCTCAGCCTTTCCCGTGCCGCTCTTTTTAACCAGCGGCGCTGCCCCGACGTTCCCGAGGTGCAGCTCTTTTAGTGATGCGGAGCAGCGGCCACACCTGCTGCTCTACCTTTATTGTACCTCGTTTACCATGCTCAGCATTTTATTCCCTTTACACCTCTCAGCCTTTCCCGTGCCGCTCTTTTTAACCAGCAGCGCTGCCCCGACCGTCCCGCGGTGCAGCTCTTTTAGTGACGCGGGGCAGCGGCCACACCTGCTGCTGTACCTTTATTGTACCTCGTTTACCATGCTCAGCATTTCATTCCCTTTACACCTCTCACGCTTTCCGGACCCCTTTTTAACCAGCAGAGCTGCCCCGACGGTCCCGCGGTGCAGCTCTTGTAGTGATGCGGGGCAGCGGCCACTCCTGCTGCAGTACTTTTAAAGGATTTTCGACCATTTTATTTTATACCCTTCACAGATGCGACCTTTGCCGTGACACCTTTGAAGCAGCGCCCCTGCCCCACGTGCGCCGCGGTGCAGCTCATTTTATCCTGAGGAAGTGGCTACTCCTGCTGCGGTGTTGTTATTATTTCTCAGACCTTTCTCTATATTTTATTTCCCTCACACCTCCAGTCCTTTTACGTGCCGCACGTTTACCGTCAGCACCACCCCAAAGGTGCCGCGGTGCAGCTGTTTTAGTGAACCCACGCAGCGGCCACTCCTGCTGCTGTACCTTTTGAGTATTTTTTAGACCATTCTCAATATTTTATTGCGCTCACACTTCCCAGCCTTTCCGTGCTGCTCTTTTTAACCAGCAGCGCTGCCCCGACGCTCCCGCGGTGCAGCTCTTTTAGTGACACGGGGCAGCAGCCACACCTGCTGCACTACCTTTATTGTACCTCGTTTACCATGCTCAGCATTTCATTCCCTTTACACCTCTCACGCTTTCCGGACCCCTTTTTAACCAGCAGCGCTGCCCCGACCGTCCCGCGGTGCAGCTCTTTTAGTGATGCGGGGCAGCGGCCACACCTGCTGCAGTATCTTTATTGTACCTCGTTTACCATGCTCAGCATTTCATTCCCTTTACACCTCTCAGCCTTTCCCGTGCCGCTCTTTTTAACCAGCAGCGCTGCCCCGACGCTCCCGCGGTGCAGCTCTTTTAGTGATGCGGGGCAGCGGCCACACCTGCTGCAGTACCTTTATTGTACCTCGTTTACCATGCTCAGCATTTTATTCCCTTTACACCTCTCACGCTTTCCGGACCCCTTTTTAACCAGCAGCGCTGCCCCGACGCTCCCGCGGGGCAGCGCTTTTAGTGATGCGGGGCAGCGGCCACTCCTGCAGCAGTATCTTTATTGTACCTCGTTTACCATGCTCAGCATTTCATTCCCTTTACACCTCTCACGCTTTCCGGACCCCTTTTAAGCCGGCAGCGCTGCCCCGACGCTCCCGAGGTGCAGCTCTTTTAGTGACGCGGGGCAGCGGCCACACCTGCTGCAGTATCTTTATTGTACCTCGTTTACAATGCTCAGCATTTCATTCCCTTTACACCTCTCAGCCTTTCCCGTGCCGCTCTTTTTAACCAGCAGCGCTGCCCCGACGCTCCCGCGGTGCAGCTCTTTTAGTGATGCGGGGCAGCGGCCACACCTGCTGCAGTACCTTTATTGTACCTCGTTTACCATGCTCAGCATTTTATTCCCTTTACACCTCTCAAGCTTTCCGGACCCCTTTTTAGCCAGCAGCGCTGCCCCGACGCTCCCGCGGTGCAGCTCTTTTAGTGATGCGGGGCAGCGGCCACTCCTGCTGCAGTATCTTTATTGTACCTCTTTTACCATGCTCAGCATTTCATTCCCTTTACACCTCTCAGCTTTTCCGGACCCCTTTTTAACCAGCAGCGCTGCCCCGACCGTCCCGCGGTGCAGCTCTTTTAGTGACACGGGGCAGCGGCCACACCTGCTGCAGTACCTTTATTGTACCTCGTTTACAATGCTCAGCATTTTATTCCCTTTACACCTCTCAGCCTTTCCCGTGCCGCTCTTTTTAACCAGCAGCGCTGCCCCGACGCTCCCGAGGTGCAGCTCTTTTAGTCACACGGGGCAGCGGCCACTCCTGCTGCAGTACCTTTACAGTATTTCTTAAACCATTGTCAATATTTTATTGCGCTCACACTTCCCAGCCTTTCCCATGCTGCTCTTTTTAACCAGCAGCGCTGCCCCGACGCTCCCGAGGTGCAGCTCTTTTAGTGACGCGGAGCAGCGGCCACTCCTGCTGCAGTACCTTTACAATATTTCTTAGACCATTGTCAATATTTTATTCCGCTCACACTTCCCAGCCTTTCCCGTGCCGCTCTTTTTAACCAGCAGCGCTGCCCCGACGCTCCCGCGGTGCAGCTCTTTTAGTGATGCGGGGCAGCGGCCACTCCTGCTGCAGTACCTTTATTGTACCTCGTTTACCATGCTCAGCATTTTATTCCCTTTACACCTCTCAGCCTTTCCCGTGCCGCTCTTTTTAACCAGCAGCGCTGCCCCGACGCTCCCGCGGTGCAGCTCTTTTAGTCACACGGGGCAGCGGCCACACCTGCTGCTGTACCTTTATTGTACCTCGTTTACCATGCTCAGCATTTTATTCCCTTTACACCTCTCACGCTTTCCGGACCCCTTTTTAACCAGCAGCGCTGCCCCGACCGTCCCGCGGTGCAGCTCTTTTAGTGATGCGGGGCAGCGGTCACTCCTGCTGCAGTACCTTTACAATATTTCTTAGACCATTGTCAATACTTTATTGCGCTGACGTTTCCCAGCCTTTCCCGTGCCGCTCTTTTTAACCAGCAGCGCTGCCCCGACGCTCCCGCGGTGCAGCTCCCTTAGTGACACGGGGCAGGGGCCGAGAGCCCTCTAGGTGCGGCTCCTCTATAGCACTTTACCGTTTTCTATTTTATTTCATTGGCACCTCGCGCGTTGCGCCGGGCGCCTCATTCGGGGACATGCGCCGGCTCCCACAGCGCCCCGCCCGCCGCCGCTCCCCGGGGGCCTCCCCGCTGCTCTCGGGAGATCGCACACCGCACGCGGCCCAAGCCCCGTCTCGCCGACGGCACTCACCACCCGCCGCCCGCCGCCGCGTTCTCCCGCTCCCTACCGGCACGAAGCGGCGCTGCCGATGACGGAGCCGATGCGCGGCTGCCACGCCGCTCTCTCCGCGCCTCAGGGCCGGCGCCTTCGGCCGCACACGGCGGCGTCCCCGCATCCGGGCCAGCCCGCGGAGCTCCTGCCGCCGCCGCCCCCCGACTGAGGGGCCGCGACGCCGGCGCCCCCTTTTATACTCCGCACCCCCTTTTCCCGCCACTGCCGCGGTGGGCTCCCCCCGCCTCAAAATCGCCCAGAAGCGCCCGAGGCGGGAACGGCGCAGCCCCACCGGCGCCTCGGAGAAGCTCTTCTAGTGACAAGGAGCAGCGGCCACTCCTGCTGCAGTACCTTTATTGTACCTCGTTTACCATGCTCAGCATTTTATTCCCTTTACACCTCTCAGCCTTTCCCGTGCCGCTCTTTTTAACCAGCGGCGCTGCCCCGACGTTCCCGAGGTGCAGCTCTTTTAGTGATGCGGAGCAGCGGCCACACCTGCTGCTCTACCTTTATTGTACCTCGTTTACCATGCTCAGCATTTTATTCCCTTTACACCTCTCAGCCTTTCCCGTGCCGCTCTTTTTAACCAGCAGCGCTGCCCCGACCGTCCCGCGGTGCAGCTCTTTTAGTGACGCGGGGCAGCGGCCACACCTGCTGCTGTACCTTTATTGTACCTCGTTTACCATGCTCAGCATTTCATTCCCTTTACACCTCTCACGCTTTCCGGACCCCTTTTTAACCAGCAGAGCTGCCCCGACGGTCCCGCGGTGCAGCTCTTGTAGTGATGCGGGGCAGCGGCCACTCCTGCTGCAGTACTTTTAAAGGATTTTCGACCATTTTATTTTATACCCTTCACAGATGCGACCTTTGCCGTGACACCTTTGAAGCAGCGCCCCTGCCCCACGTGCGCCGCGGTGCAGCTCATTTTATCCTGAGGAAGTGGCTACTCCTGCTGCGGTGTTGTTATTATTTCTCAGACCTTTCTCTATATTTTATTTCCCTCACACCTCCAGTCCTTTTACGTGCCGCACGTTTACCGTCAGCACCACCCCAAAGGTGCCGCGGTGCAGCTGTTTTAGTGAACCCACGCAGCGGCCACTCCTGCTGCTGTACCTTTTGAGTATTTTTTAGACCATTCTCAATATTTTATTGCGCTCACACTTCCCAGCCTTTCCGTGCTGCTCTTTTTAACCAGCAGCGCTGCCCCGACGCTCCCGCGGTGCAGCTCTTTTAGTGACACGGGGCAGCAGCCACACCTGCTGCACTACCTTTATTGTACCTCGTTTACCATGCTCAGCATTTCATTCCCTTTACACCTCTCACGCTTTCCGGACCCCTTTTTAACCAGCAGCGCTGCCCCGACCGTCCCGCGGTGCAGCTCTTTTAGTGATGCGGGGCAGCGGCCACTCCTGCAGCAGTATCTTTATTGTACCTCTTTTACCATGCTCAGCATTTCATTCCCTTTACACCTCTCACGCTTTCCGGACCCCTTTTAAGCCGGCAGCGCTGCCCCGACGCTCCCGAGGTGCAGCTCTTTTAGTGACGCGGGGCAGCGGCCACACCTGCTGCAGTATCTTTATTGTACCTCGTTTACAATGCTCAGCATTTCATTCCCTTTACACCTCTCAGCCTTTCCCGTGCCGCTCTTTTTAACCAGCAGCGCTGCCCCGACGCTCCCGCGGTGCAGCTCTTTTAGTGATGCGGGGCAGCGGCCACACCTGCTGCAGTACCTTTATTGTACCTCGTTTACCATGCTCAGCATTTTATTCCCTTTACACCTCTCAAGCTTTCCGGACCCCTTTTTAACCAGCAGCGCTGCCCCGACCGTCCCGCGGTGCAGCTCTTTTAGTGACGCGGGGCAGCGGCCACACCTGCTGCAGTACCTTTATTGTACCTCGTTTACAATGCTCAGCATTTTATTCCCTTTACACCTCTCAGCCTTTCCCGTGCCGCTCTTTTTAACCAGCAGCGCTGCCCCGACGCTCCCGAGGTGCAGCTCTTTTAGTCACACGGGGCAGCGGCCACTCCTGCTGCAGTACCTTTACAGTATTTCTTAAACCATTGTCAATATTTTATTGCGCTCACACTTCCCAGCCTTTCCCATGCTGCTCTTTTTAACCAGCAGCGCTGCCCCGACGCTCCCGAGGTGCAGCTCTTTTAGTGACGCGGAGCAGCGGCCACTCCTGCTGCAGTACCTTTACAATATTTCTTAGACCATTGTCAATATTTTATTCCGCTCACACTTCCCAGCCTTTCCCGTGCCGCTCTTTTTAACCAGCAGCGCTGCCCCGACGCTCCCGCGGTGCAGCTCTTTTAGTGATGCGGGGCAGCGGCCACTCCTGCTGCAGTACCTTTATTGTACCTCGTTTACCATGCTCAGCATTTTATTCCCTTTACACCTCTCAGCCTTTCCCGTGCCGCTCTTTTTAACCAGCAGCGCTGCCCCGACGCTCCCGCGGTGCAGCTCTTTTAGTCACACGGGGCAGCGGCCACACCTGCTGCTGTACCTTTATTGTACCTCGTTTACCATGCTCAGCATTTTATTCCCTTTACACCTCTCACGCTTTCCGGACCCCTTTTTAACCAGCAGCGCTGCCCCGACCGTCCCGCGGTGCAGCTCTTTTAGTGATGCGGGGCAGCGGTCACTCCTGCTGCAGTACCTTTACAATATTTCTTAGACCATTGTCAATACTTTATTGCGCTGACGTTTCCCAGCCTTTCCCGTGCCGCTCTTTTTAACCAGCAGCGCTGCCCCGACGCTCCCGCGGTGCAGCTCCCTTAGTGACACGGGGCAGGGGCCGAGAGCCCTCTAGGTGCGGCTCCTCTATAGCACTTTACCGTTTTCTATTTTATTTCATTGGCACCTCGCGCGTTGCGCCGGGCGCCTCATTCGGGGACATGCGCCGGCTCCCACAGCGCCCCGCCCGCCGCCGCTCCCCGGGGGCCTCCCCGCTGCTCTCGGGAGATCGCACACCGCACGCGGCCCAAGCCCCGTCTCGCCGACGGCACTCACCACCCGCCGCCCGCCGCCGCGTTCTCCCGCTCCCTACCGGCACGAAGCGGCGCTGCCGATGACGGAGCCGATGCGCGGCTGCCACGCCGCTCTCTCCGCGCCTCAGGGCCGGCGCCTTCGGCCGCACACGGCGGCGTCCCCGCATCCGGGCCAGCCCGCGGAGCTCCTGCCGCCGCCGCCGCCGCCCCCCGACTGAGGGGCCGCGACGCCGGCGCCCCCTTTTATACTCCGCACCCCCTTTTCCCGCCACTGCCGCGGTGGGCTCCCCCCGCCTCAAAATCGCCCAGAAGCGCCCGAGGCGGGAACGGCGCAGCCCCACCGGCGCCTCGGAGAAGCTCTTCTAGTGACAAGGAGCAGCGGCCACTCCTGCTGCAGTACCTTTATTGTACCTCGTTTACCATGCTCAGCATTTCATTCCCTTTACACCTCTCACGCTTTCCGGACCCCTTTTTAACCAGCAGCGCTGCCCCGACGCTCCCGCGGTGCAGCTCTTTTAGTGATGCGGGGCAGCGGCCACTCCTGAAGCAGTATCTTTATTGTACCTCTTTTACCATGCTCAGCATTTCATTCCCTTTACACCTCTCACGCTTTCCGGACCCCTTTTAAGCCGGCAGCACTGCCCCGACGCTCCCGAGGTGCAGCTCTTTTAGTCACACGGGGCAGCGGCCACTCCTGCTGCAGTACCTTTACAATATTTCTTAGACCATTGTCAATATTTTATTGCGCTCACACTTCCCAGCCTTTCCCATACTGCTCTGTTTAACCAGCAGCGCTGCCCCGACGCTCCCGCGGTGCAGCTCTTTTAGTGACACGGGGCAGCAGCCACTCCTGCTGCAGTACTTTTAAAGGATTTTCGACCATTTTATTTTATACCCTTCACAGATGCGACCTTTGCCGTGACACCTTTGAAGCAGCACCCCTGCCCCAGGTGCGCCGCGGTGCAGCTCATTTTATCCTGAGGAAGTGGCTACTCCTGCTGCGGTGTTGTTGTTATTTCTCAGACCTTTCTCTATATTTTATTTCCCTCACACCTCCAGTCCTTTTACGTGCCGCACGTTTACCGTCAGCACCACCCCAAAGGTGCCGCGGTGCAGCTGTTTTAGTGAACCCACGCAGCGGCCACAACTGCTGCTGTACCTTTTGAGTATTTCTTAGACCATTCTCAATATTTTATTGCGCTCACACTTCCCAGCCTTTCCGTGCTGCTCTTTTTAACCAGCAGCGCTGCCCCGACGCTCCCGCGGTGCAGCGCTTTTAGTGATGCGGGGCAGCGGCCACTCCTGCTGCAGTATCTTTATTGTACCTCGTTTACCATGCTCAGCATTTCATTCCCTTTACACCTCTCAGCCTTTCCCGTGCCGCTCTTTTTAACCAGCAGCGCTGCCCCGACGGTCCCGCGGTGCAGCTCTTTTAGTGACACGGGGCAGCGGCCACACCTGCTGCTGTACCTTTATTGTACCTCGTTTACCATGCTCAGCATTTTATTCCCTTTACACCTCTCACGCTTTCCGGACCCCTTTTTAACCAGCAGCGCTGCCCCGACCGTCCCGCGGTGCAGCTCTTTTAGTGATGCGGGGCAGCGGCCACTCCTGCTGCTGTACCTTTATTGTACCTCGTTTACCATGCTCAGCATTTCATTCCCTTTACACCTCTCACGCTTTCCAGTGCCGCTCTTTTTAACCAGCAGCGCTGCCCCGACGCTCCCGCAGTGCAGCTCTTTTAGTGATGCGGAGCAGCGGCCACACCTGCTGCAGTACCTTTATTGTACCTCGTTTACCATGCTCAGCATTTTATTCCCTTTACACCTCTCAAGCTTTCCGGACCCCTTTTTAACCAGCAGCGCTGCCCCGACGCTCCCGCGGTGCAGCTCTTTTAGTGATGCGGGGCAGCGGCCACTCCTGCTGCAGTATCTTTATTGTACCTCTTCTACCATGCTCAGCATTTCATTCCCTTTACACCTCTCAGCTTTTCCGGACCCCTTTTTAACCAGCAGCGCTGCCCCGACCGTCCCGCGGTGCAGCTCTTTTAGTGACACGGGGCAGCGGCCACACCTGCTGCAGTACCTTTATTGTACCTCGTTTACAATGCTCAGCATTTTATTCCCTTTACACCTCTCAGCCTTTCCCGTGCCGCTCTTTTTAACCAGCAGCGCTGCCCCGACGCTCCCGAGGTGCAGCTCTTTTAGTCACACGGGGCAGCGGCCACTCCTGCTGCAGTACCTTTACAGTATTTCTTAAACCATTGTCAATATTTTATTGCGCTCACACTTCCCAGCCTTTCCCATGCTGCTCTTTTTAACCAGCAGCGCTGCCCCGACGCTCCCGAGGTGCAGCTCTTTTAGTGACGCGGAGCAGCGGCCACTCCTGCTGCAGTACCTTTACAATATTTCTTAGACCATTGTCAATATTTTATTCCGCTCACACTTCCCAGCCTTTCCCATGCTGCTCTTTTTAACCAGCAGCGCTGCCCCGACGCTCCCGCGGTGCAGCTCTTTTAGTGACACGGGGCAGCGGCCACACCTGCTGCTGTACCTTTATTGTACCTCGTTTACCATGCTCAGCATTTCATTCCCTTTACACCTCTCACGCTTTCCAGTGCCGCTCTTTTTAACCAGCAGCGCTGCCCCGACGCTCCCGCAGTGCAGCTCTTTTAGTGATGCGGAGCAGCGGCCACACCTGCTGCTGTACCTTTATTGTACCTCGTTTACCATGCTCAGCATTTTATTCCCTTTACACCTCTCACGCTTTCCGGACCCCTTTTTAACCAGCAGCGCTGCCCCGACGCTCCCGAGATGCAGCTCTTTTAGTGATGCGGGGCAGCGGCCACTCCTGCTGCTATACCTTTTCAATATTTCTTAGACCATTGTCAATATTTTATTGCGCTCACACTTCCCAGCCTTTCCCATGCTGCTCTGTTTAACCAGCAGCGCTGCCCCGACGCTCCCGAGGTGCAGCTCTTTTAGTGATGCGGGGCAGCGGCCACACCTGCTGCAGTACCTTTATTGTACCTCGTTTACCATGCTCAGCATTTTATTCCCTTTACACCTCTCACGCTTTCCGGACCCCTTTTTAACCAGCAGCACTGCCCCGACGCTCCCGCGGTGCAGCTCTTTTAGTCACAGGGGGCAGCGGCCACACCTGCTGCAGTACCTTTATTGTACCTCTTTTACCATGCTCAGCATTTCATTCCCTTTACACCTCTCACGCTTTCCCGTGCCGCTCTTTTTAACCAGCAGCGCTGCCCCGACGCTCCCGCGGTGCAGCTCTTTTAGTCACACGGGGCAGCGGCCACTCCTGCTGCTGTACCTTTATTGTACCTCGTTTACAATGCTCAGCATTTTATTCCCTTTACACCTCTCACGCTTTCCGGACCCCTTTTTAACCAGCAGCGCTGCCCCGACCGTCCCGCGGTGCAGCTCTTTTAGTGACGCGGGGCAGCGGCCACACCTGCTGCAGTATCTTTATTGTACCTCGTTTACAATGCTCAGCATTTCATTCCCTTTACACCTCTCAGCCTTTCCCGTGCCGCTCTTTTTAACCAGCAGCGCTGCCCCGACGCTCCCGAGGTGCAGCTCTTTTAGTCACACGGGGCAGCGGCCACTCCTGCTGCAGTACCTTTACAGTATTTCTTAAACCATTGTGAATATTTTATTGCGCTCACACTTCCCAGCCTTTCCCATGCTGCTCTTTTTAACCAGCAGCGCTGCCCCGACCGTCCCGCGGTGCAGCTCTTTTAGTGATGCGGGGCAGCGGCCACACCTGCAGCAGTATCTTTATTGTACCTCGTTTACCATGCTCAACATTTCATTCCCTTTACACCTCTCAGCCTTTCCGGGCCCCTTTTTAACCAGCAGCGCTGCCCCGACGCTCCCGCGGTGCAGCTCTTTTAGTGATGCGGGGCAGCGGCCACTCCTGCTGCTGTACCTTTATTGTACCTCGTTTACCATGCTCAGCATTTCATTCCCTTTACACCTCTCACGCTTTCCGGACCCCTTTTTAACCAGCAGCGCTGCCCCGACGCTCCCGCGGTGCAGCTCTTTTAGTGACACGGGGCAGCGGCCACACCTGCTGCTGTACCTTTATTGTACCTCGTTTACCATGCTCAGCATTTTATTCCCTTTACACCTCTCAGCCTTTCCCGTGCCGCTCTTTTTAACCAGCAGCGCTGCGCCGACGCTCCCGCGGTGCAGCTCTTTTAGTGATGCGGGGCAGCGGCCACTCCTGCAGCAGTATCTTTATTGTACCTCTTTTACCATGCTCAGCATTTCATTCCCTTTACACCTCTCACGCTTTCCAGTGCCGCTCTTTTTAACCAGCAGCGCTGCCCCGACGGTCCCGCGGTGCAGCTCTTTTAGTGATGCGGAGCAGCGGCCACACCTGCTGCTGTACCTTTATTGTACCTCGTTTACCATGCTCAGCATTTTATTCCCTTTACACCTCTCACGTTTTCCGGACCCCTTTTTAACCAGCAGAGCTGCCCCGACGCTCCCGAGATGCAGCTCTTTTAGTGATGCGGGGCAGCGGCCACTCCTGCTGCTGTACCTTTTCAATATTTCTTAGACCATGGTCAATATTTTATTGCGCTCACACTTCCCAGCCTTTCCCATGCTGCTCTGTTTAACCAGCAGCGCTGCCCCGACGCTCCCGAGGTGCAGCTCTTTTAGTGATGCGGGGCAGCGGCCACACCTGCTGCACTACCTTTATTGTACCTCGTTTACCATGCTCAGCATTTTATTCCCTTTACACCTCTCACGCTTTCCGGACCCCTTTTTAACCAGCAGCGCTGCCCCGACCGTCCCGCGGTGCAGCTCTTTTAGTGATGCGGGGCAGCGGCCACTCCTGCTGCAGTACCTTTACAATATTTCTTAGACCATTGTCAATACTTTATTGCGCTGACGTTTCCCAGCCTTTCCCGTGCTGCTCTGTTTAACCAGCAGCGCTGCCCCGACGCTCCCGCGGTGCAGCTCCCTTAGTGACACGGGGCAGGGGCCGAGAGCCCTCTAGGTGCGGCTCCTCTATAGCACTTTACCGTTTTCTATTTTATTTCATTGGCACCTCGCGCGTTGCGCCGGGCGCCTCATTCGGGGACATGCGCCGGCTCCCACAGCGCCCCGCCCGCCGCCGCTCCCCGGGGGCCTCCCCGCTGCTCTCGGGAGATCGCACACCGCACGCGGCCCAAGCCCCGTCTCGCCGACGGCACTCACCACCCGCCGCCCGCCGCCGCGTTCTCCCGCTCCCTACCGGCACGAAGCGGCGCTGCCGATGACGGAGCCGATGCGCGGCTGCCACGCCGCTCTCTCCGCGCCTCAGGGCCGGCGCCTTCGGCCGCACAGGGCGGCGTCCCCGCATCCGGGCCAGCCCGCGGAGCTCCTGCCGCCGCCGCCGCCGCCCCCCGACTGAGGGGCCGCGACGCCGGCGCCCCCTTTTATACTCCGCACCCCCTTTTCCCGCCACTGCCGCGGTGGGCTCCCCCCGCCTCAAAATCGCCCAGAAGCGCCCGAGGCGGGAACGGCGCAGCCCCACCGGCGCCTCGGAGAAGCTCTTCTAGTGACAAGGAGCAGCGGCCACTCCTGCTGCAGTACCTTTATTGTACCTCGTTTACCATGCTCAGCATTTCATTCCCTTTACACCTCTCAGCCTTTCCCGTGCCGCTCTTTTTAACCAGCAGCGCTGCCCGGACGCTCCCGCGGTGCAGCTCTTTTAGTGACACGGGGCAGCGGCCACTCCTGCTGCAGTACCTTTATTGTACCTCGTTTACCATGCTCAGCATTTTATTCCCTTTACACCTCTCAAGCTTTCCGGACCCCTTTTTAACCAGCAGCGCTGCCCCGACCGTCCCGCGGTGCAGCTCTTTTAGTGACGCGGGGCAGCGGCCACACCTGCTGCTGTACCTTTATTGTACCTCGTTTACAATGCTCAGCATTTTATTCCCTTTACACCTCTCAGCCTTTCCCGTGCCGCTCTTTTTAACCAGCAGCGCTGCCCCGACCGTCCCGCGGTGCAGCTCTTTTAGTGACGCGGAGCAGCGGCCACTCCTGCTGCTGTACCTTTATTGTACCTCGTTTACCATGCTCAGCATTTTATTCCCTTTACACCTCTCACGCTTTCCGGACCCCTTTTTAGCCAGCAGCGCTGCCCCGACGCTCCCGAGGTGCAGCTCTTTTAGTGATGCGGGGCAGCGGCCACTCCTGCTGCAGTACCTTTACAATATTTCTTAGACCATTGTCAATATTTTATTCCGCTCACACTTCCCAGCCTTTCCCGTGCCGCTCTTTTTAACCAGCAGCGCTGCCCCGACGCTCCCGCGGTGCAGCTCTTTTAGTGATGCGGGGCAGCGGCCACTCCTGCTGCAGTACCTTTATTGTACCTCGTTTACCATGCTCAGCATTTCATTCCCTTTACACCTCTCAGCCTTTCCCGTGCCGCTCTTTTTAACCAGCAGCGCTGCCCCGACGCTCCCGCGGTGCAGCTCTTTTAGTCACACGGGGCAGCGGCCCCACCTGCTGCTGTACCTTTATTGTACCTCGTTTACCATGCTCAGCATTTCATTCCCTTTACACCTCTCACGCTTTCCGGACCCCTTTTTAACCAGCAGAGCTGCCCCGATGGTCCCGCGGTGCAGCTCTTTTAGTGATGCGGGGCAGCGGCCACTCCTGCTGCAGTACCTTTACAATATTTCTTAGACCATTGTCAATATTTTATTGCGCTCAAACTTCCCAGCCTTTCCCATACTGCTCTGTTTAACCAGCAGCGCTGCCCCGACGCTCCCGCGGTGCAGCTCTTTTAGTGACACGGGGCAGCAGCCACTCCTGCTGCAGTACTTTTAAAGGATTTTCGACCATTTTATTTTATACCCTTCACAGATGCGACCTTTGCCGTGACACCTTTGAAGCAGCACCCCTGCCCCAGGTGCGCCGCGGTGCAGCTCATTTTATCCTGAGGAAGTGGCTACTCCTGCTGCGGTGTTGTTGTTATTTCTCAGACCTTTCTCTATATTTTATTTCCCTCACACCTCCAGTCCTTTTACGTGCCGCACGTTTACCGTCAGCACCACCCCAAAGGTGCCGCGGTGCAGCTGTTTTAGTGAACCCACGCAGCGGCCACTCCTGCTGCAGTACCTTTACAATATTTCTTAGACCATTGTCAATACTTTATTGCGCTGACGTTTCCCAGCCTTTCCCGTGCCGCTCTTTTTAACCAGCAGCGCTGCCCCGACGCTCCCGCGGTGCAGCTCTTTTAGTGATGCGGGGCAGCGGCCACACCTGCTGCTGTACCTTTATTGTACCTCGTTTACCATGCTCAGCATTTTATTCCCTTTACACCTCTCAGCCTTTCCCGTGCCGCTCTTTTTAACCAGCAGCGCTGCCCCGACGCTCCCGCGGTGCAGCTCTTTTAGTGACACGGGGCAGCAGCCACTCCTGCTGCAGTACTTTTAAAGGATTTTCGACCATTTTATTTTATACCCTTCACAGATGCGACCTTTGCCGTGACACCTTTGAAGCAGCGCCCCTGCCCCACGTGCGCCGCGGTGCAGCTCATTTTATCCTGAGGAAGTGGCTACTCCTGCTGCGGTGTTGTTATTATTTCTCAGACCTTTCTCTATATTTTATTTCCCTCACACCTCCAGTCCTTTTACATGCCGCACGTTTACCGTCAGCACCACCCCAAAGGTGCCGCGGTGCAGCTGTTTTAGTGAACCCACGCAGCGGCCACAACTGCTGCTGTACCTTTACAATATTTCTTAGACCATTGTCAATATTTTATTGCGCTCACACTTCCCAGCCTTTCCGTGCTGCTCTTTTTAACCAGCAGCGCTGCCCCGACGCTCCCGCGGTGCAGCTCTTTTAGTGACGCGGGGCAGCGGCCACACCTGCTGCTGTACCTTTATTGTACCTCGTTTACCATGCTCAGCATTTCATTCCCTTTACACCTCTCAGCCTTTCCCGTGCCGCTCTTTTTAACCAGCAGCGCTGCCCCGACCGTCCCGCGGTGCAGCTCTTTTAGTGATGCGGGGCAGCGGCCACACCTGCAGCAGTATCTTTATTGTACCTCGTTTACCATGCTCAGCATTTCATTCCCTTTACACCTCTCAGCCTTTCCGGGCCCCTTTTTAACCAGCAGCGCTGCCCCGACGCTCCCGCGGTGCAGCTCTTTTAGTCACACGGGGCAGCGGCCACTCCTGCTGCTGTACCTTTATTGTACCTCGTTTACCATGCTCAGCATTTCATTCCCTTTACACCTCTCAGCCTTTCCTGTGCCGCTCTTTTTAACCAGCAGCGCTGCCCCGACGCTCCCGCGGTGCAGCTCTTTTAGTGATGCCGGGCAGCGGCCACTCCTGCTGCTGTACCTTTACAATATTTCTTAGACCATTGTCAATACTTTATTGCGCTGACGTTTCTCAGCCTTTCCCGTGCTGCTCTGTTTAACCAGCAGCGCTGCCCCGACGCTCCCGCGGTGCAGCTCCCTTAGTGACACGGGGCAGGGGCCGAGAGCCCTCTAGGTGCGGCTCCTCTATAGCACTTTACCGTTTTCTATTTTATTTCATTGGCACCTCGCGCGTTGCGCCGGGCGCCTCATTCGGGGACATGCGCCGGCTCCCACAGCGCCCCGCCCGCCGCCGCTCCCCGGGGGCCTCCCCGCTGCTCTCGGGAGATCGCACACCGCACGCGGCCCAAGCCCCGTCTCGCCGACGGCACTCACCACCCGCCGCCCGCCGCCGCGTTCTCCCGCTCCCTACCGGCACGAAGCGGCGCTGCCGATGACGGAGCCGATGCGCGGCTGCCACGCCGCTCTCTCCGCGCCTCAGGGCCGGCGCCTTCGGCCGCACACGGCGGCGTCCCCGCATCCGGGCCAGCCCGCGGAGCTCCTGCCGCCGCCGCCGCCGCCCCCCGACTGAGGGGCCGCGACGCCGGCGCCCCCTTTTATACTCCGCACCCCCTTTTCCCGCCACCGCCGCGGTGGGCTCCCCCCGCCTCAAAACCGCCCAGAAGCGCCCGAGGCATGATATCCCCCGCGCCGGAATCCCTCCTGTCCTGGAAGAGGTAAGGTAAAGAAAAAAAATAGAACTCCGAGCTTTCCACAAATGTCCCAAAAAACGAAGCAGCTGTGAGGGGCTTCGAGCTGTGCCTGGTCCCTCAGGTAACGGCGCTTTCCATTGGCTGCCGGAGTGGCCAGGGCTCCTATTGGCTGCCGGACGCTGCGACGCTTCCGATTGGCTGCTGCGCGATCCGCAGCCCCCGGGCAGCTGCTGCTGGGGGGCTCGCCAGGCGGGCTGCCGCCGGAGCAGGACACACGGCAACGCCAGCCGGCGTCCAGCGGTGCTCGGTGTCTGTCGGCGTTTGCAGTTCAGACAGACATATTGAATCCAAATTGCCGGCGATTCCCACCACATGCTATTTCTCCTCTGTTTTCCTGGATGGATTTGACAGCGCTTTCTTTCCCCCCCACAGAGTTGGAAAGCAAAATGCTCAGCTGCCCCCTGGCCATCTCCGCTTCCTTCCACAGCTCCAGCCTTGTCCCTCTTTCTCTCCCCTTTACTTTGCACCAGGTTCTCCCTCCTCCTTTCCCAGGCAGGTCGCAGCAGAGACATTTCACCCACCGGCACCACCTGCTTCCTCTCACTCCGTCCCAGTTTGCCCACTTTGAACTACTGTAGCCGCCTGCCCGCGGAGCCGGACCCGCCGCGCGCCTGGGTAATGGTGGCGTGAATTATCGCAGGGATTATTGGGGTGGGCTGGGCCTGGCCAGGTGCCTGGTGCCAGCGAAACCGCTCTGTCCCTCTCCTCCTCACCCTGGGCAGGGAACAGAACACATCAGGAAAGACTTGAGGATCGGGAAAAGGGCCTAGACAGATCACTCACCGGTCACTGGAGCAAGAGACACGACTGGGGGGAATAAATTGAATTTCTTGTCAAACAAATCAGAGCAAGAGAATGAGAGGTAAAGCTGCAGGGGTTCAAGCCTAGGAACGAGGACTTTTTCCTCGGCAGCTCGCAGCTGCACGAGGGGGATAAAGGATCCCCCGGGGCCCCCGAGCAGCGGCTCTGCCCCTCCTCAATGGGGATGTGTCCAGACCCGCCGGTCCATCCCGGGCTTTGGGGGGCAAGAGTGGAGCAGGCGCTGAGCTGCTCCATGGAGCTTCCAGCCCCTGTTTGATCTGTCGGGGCGTGACACAGTCACTGCTGGGCGTCCGTCGGCGCTCGGTGTCTGTCGGAGTTTGCAATCCCGACAGATAAATTGAGTCCAAACCGGCAGCGCCAGCTCATCTTTACTGTTCTTTTTCAATTTCTTAATGAATTAAGGGAAAACTCCCTTTAGTCGCCATTTCAAAGCCTTGAATCAAGGGGAAAACGGAGGTTCCCTCTCAATTTAGACCCGTAATTGATGCATAAGGAGGGTCTCCCCTAAATTTAAACCCAAATAAAAAGTGAATCAAGGAGGAGTTTTGCTCAATTTTGCCTCCTAAAATGAGGGGAAATGCAGCTCCCTCTTCAATTTCCCTCAAGAAACACCATTTTGGGGTCTTTTGGACACATTTTTCCTCTCTGAAGGTCCCTTCAAATGAGGGTCCCCCCTCGATGGAACTCTTATAATGGCACATAAAGAGGTTCTTCTCAAGGGAAGCCCTTTAAAACCAGGGACGGTGGTGTTTTGCCCTCAATTTTAACCTTAAGATGATGAAATTGGGGCGGTTTCCCTCAATTCAAATCCATCAAACAGCACCATAAAGGCTTTCTTCTTCCATTTAGATACAAAAATAATGGAAAACGGTGATTCCCTGCCAATTGAGATACAAAATCATGAAAATGTGTGTTCCTTCAATTGAGACCTTCCAAATCGTGGATGAAGTGGGATCCTCCTAAGTTCAAACACAGTTACAGAAACTGTTTTCTCCTCCATTTAAATCCTTTTTCTTCTCGTACTCCCCCCCGCACCCCCCCCCAACTTTTTTTTTGGGGGGGGGGGGGGGGGGGGCGGGGCACTAGGAGCACTTCCTCCGCCTCACTGGTCGCACTTGGGGCTGCTGCACGTTGGAGAGTGGTGGGAAGTTTCCTCCCAGTTCCCTCCCAGTGTTCCCAGTATCTCTTCCAGTGCTCCCACTGGCAGAACACTGGGGGACACTGCATGGTCTGATGATGGGGGGGTGCATTGTCGAGGATCACAGAGGGGCCCGGGGGGTCCCGGGCGTCCTTGGGGGGGTTCCAGGTTCAGCAGTAGGATTTTTCTGACTATGAGTGAGCTGTGTGGCCTTTGGAGGTGTCCCTTCCTCTCCTGCTCACAACAGAGCAGCTCAGAGGTGATTTGGCTCCTGAGCGTTTCAATTTAGGCCCCCAAAGAGAGGAGGAGCTGCTGCCCACATTACACCTTACAGCTCTGCCAAGGGGCATCTAACCCCATGTGTGCTCAGGAGGTGGGGATGCAAACCCCAAATCCCATCTCCACCTCCCTCTGCAGTCCTTTAAGGGGTTCCTCTAGTCTGGAAAACCAGTCCCATAACTACAGTAAACCCAGAGTCTCCTGAGTGAGAAACCACGTACTTGTAATTCCTCTGCAATAGCCTCATCCCACCTCCAGCAGCCCCTGGGAAGCTGCAGGCAAGAACACCTAACCTGGTAAGCAACTCCATTTCTTGGCAGATTTCCAGGGCAATGCAAAAACATTTCAAAGTATTTTTTCAAAACATCTGCTTATTGTCCTTTAATGCAAAATAGTGATTCCATACCAGTCCTAAGAAGAACAGGCCCAGAGAAGACCTTGCTCTCTACAACTCCCTGACAGGAGGGTGTAGCCAGGTGAGGATTGGCTGCTTCTCCCAGGCAACCAGGAACAGGACAAGAGGAAACGGCCTCAAGCCGCACCAGGGTTGGACATCAAGAGGACTTTCTTCCTGGAAAGGGTGGTCAGGCCTTGGCAGGGGCTGCCCAGGGAGGTTTGGAGTCCCCGTTCCTGGAGGTGTCCGAGGAACACCTGGACATGGCACTCAGTGCTCTGGGCTGGGTGACAAGGTAGGGATTGGGCACACGTTGGACTCGATGACCTTAGAGGGCTTTTCCAACCTCAGTGGTTCTATGATTCTCATTATTCCAAATTCATTTGCAAAAGCTCTCACACCTCTAGTCACACCTTAGCAGGTGTGTAGGCCCAAGCTCATACATTTGAGAGATTTACTGCCTCCAGTGGGATCTACACCGCAATTTCAGGGAGAGGCAAGACTTCAGCCGTTACGAGAGAAAACTTTGCAAAAGCATTCCCTGGAGAGACATCCTGAAGGAAGGTGTCTCCCCCTCTTCTGACCATAGAGAGAGCTGAGTCTCCAGTGTTAATTCTAAAACTTTCAAGCTCCAAGTCTGACTCCCAGAAATTTTATTGGCCCCACTTCCCAGCACAATACTCAGACCTCACACGTCGAGGAAAAAAGCAGTGCAGATTAAATAATTAATGCTTCTGGGTACTGTTCTCCCTCTAAACTACACACAATCCCAAAGGAACAAAACCCTTAAAGAAGATGGATTGCTCTTGCTAGCAGGAGAAATCTGACAGGGACATACTTCATCATTCTGCCAAGGCTTTGTCAAACACCTCAGCTCCTGCACTTCAGGGAATAAGAAGTGGCTTATAAGAAGTGACTTTTATGTCAGTGAGCATGTTATTATGGATTAATCTCGCACTGGAAAACAGTCTTCATACTCTATTGCATCACCCAAAGAGTTTGGAGGCTGCTGCCTAGTGAGCTCCTGAGTTGTATCTTCCTTGTCAATCTTATCAGCCCCTTGTTTGATTGTAAAATCGTAAACAAAATGCAGCAAGCATTGGCCCAACGGCTCAGGACTTGCATATCTCTTCCAAAGAGAGGGAGAAAAAAGAGTGTTTCTCCCAAGTCACAGAGTTTAAAAGTTCATGTTATCTACATAAATTTTTAAAAGAAAAAGAGGAACAGTAAAATATCAGTTACTGTGCCAGTGGTGCTCCACTCTATTTCTGTTCTCTTCTTCCACTTGTAGCATCTCTAGGAATACTTTAAAACCAGCCAACCAACCAAAACAACAACAAAAAGCCAACGTTGAATTGAAGCTGAACAAGAAGCAATGTGGCTGCTGGCTTGTGAGCACTCCACTGCCTGAGTTCCAGTAAGGGAGTTTATCCTCTCCACAGTTTTGAGCCAGATCCCAAAGTACTGAGCATCAGCTTTTAGCTTTTTAAAGAATTTAACTGTAAGAAAAGCTGCTGGGGAGGGCCATGCTCCAGGCACATCCATGGGATTTCACCTGTGCAGCTCCCTAAGCTGAACTTGTGTCTTTTCCTCTACCTTGCTGGGCTTGGCTCATGCATTTCTTGAGGGGAAGGCCCTGCACTGATCAAAGCATGTACTGACCTCAGATAAACAGCTTCTGTCAGTGTGGATCTATCCTAAATGGACCATTTCCCAAAGTAATTCAAGTGCCTGAATTTCACTTACTCAAAACTGCTTTTAAAGAAACCGGGTTTAACACACTCCGTTTCTAAGCAACTACTGGGCAGCGCTCCTTCACTCCCTGTCAGTGTTATTCTCTGACCCTTGGAGAAAGGCTTTAAAGCAACAAAGGGCTTGTTAAGCACCAATAATTTACTCAGTCAAGAATTCAAATCAATAGCAAGGGCAGAGCCTGACTTCAAAACCTATTTTAAACCAGAATTTAAAAGCAGTTGCATTGCCAATTGACAGGATTAGAAAGGTTTCCTTAGCAGTTGTGATTACAAAGTAATGAACTGTGCATGGAGCAGGTGGGGGGCAAGGGGGAAGACAGGAGAAACCTTCATTTGCACTGTGGGTTTTTAACCATCATGGTCACATCTCAAGGACCTGCAGAAACCAGTCTAATCTCAAAAAAGGAAAAACTTCCTGGATATTTTTCATTTCAGCAAGAGCCTAAGGAAGCCCTCAGCAGCAGGAGATTGGAATAACTGCAATCCCTTGAGCAAAGGGAGCAGGGTGTGCTCCTCAAAGCCAGACCTTCATCCATAGCACCCAGAAGGTAGCAAAACAAGGATACAACAAAGCCTTAAGTGGGGAATGGGTTATCAAGGGTTTTATAAGGAAAGAACGAGGTCTGAAAAACAGGACCTGGAGGGTGAGAGAGGAAAGAAATAGCGAGATAGCTGAGGCCTCTTGGGAAAAAAAAAAGGGGGGAAAGGTCGGGATTAAATTCTAACTCAGCTGGAGCTGATCTTAAATGTAATAAGGGGAAATGGCAGCAAGAGGAGATTTCTTTATAGCAGCAAAGTACTGGGATAAATTCACTATAGAAACTGAGAAATCTTTAGCAGCAGCAGCTCTCTGCAAAGAGGTCAGGCATCCATTCCTCATGGCAAAGCAGGGCACAGGGAATTGGGCCAGATAACCTCCCCAGACTGATCCCAGCCCTAATTTCAAAAAATTGCACAAAAATGTAATTGTGCATTAACACAGCAAAGTCTTCTTTCCAGCTTATCAGGCTTTGAGATGCCTTAGATTGAGATCCAGCTCCTACCACTGTGCTGTGCTCGGACTCTCCCCCCCTTTCCCCGACCCAATCTCCTGAGCAACCAACAGCTCGCAAGGAGCTGGCACCCCTGGAATTTCACACTCAGCATCTCTTCCAAGCTCAACAGGTGAACAAACAGGTACTCCAACACCTCCTTCTTTTGTACTTCGGGCAGCACAGACCCACTGGAAGAAACTGGAATCCAAGGGCAGATGTAAACATGGGACTCCCGCTTGCCACTGTCTCCACCCGTTCTCCAGCTCAGCCCTGGGCTGGGAAACAAAAGACAACAAACATTTAAAAAACATCCTTGAGGTGTCTTGAGGATGCCCAGGCCTAGAAGAAAGGCCTTCCCATCACCCTCTTGGCCTTTTCCCACTCTGAGGAACTGTGGAAATGCACATCCACACCCAAGCTGGACAGCCTGGGATCTTTTCTGCACACCAAACGCCACAGTCCCGAGCACCAGGAGCCTGAAGATGCCCTGGATTGCAATTCACAGCCTCAGTGAACCCTGCACAGGACAGCCAAGTCGTTTGTGTGCAGAAGAAATAAAAGTTGCTATTTTTAGTAGTTAAAATACTCGTGGGAGTTATTGGCTGCTTACACCCGTGGGCTTCATAGGGCCTCCCATACTTATGGATTTATCAGAAGAAGCAGTTTCAAGTTCCTTCTTTTTCGAGCCCAACTCCAAATGGGAAACTTCTCACGAGTGCTCCTGAGAGAGTCAAGTGGAACTTCAGGAGCTCAGGAAAGCGACTCCCTCCCCTGAGTCCTGTCTCACCTGCCCGAGCACCCGGTGCTTTTATACCACCTCTCTCCCTGCTTTCCACGTTCATTTAAATGTAAGAAACCTGCACGTTCTCGCTCCAGCACCAGCCGCGTCTTCCCTGCGCCCGCACACTGCCGCCCCTGCTCAGGCGCTGCTCCCCTCGGTTGCGCTGCCCCTTGCCACGGGGCCGAGGTGGGACAAACTCCAGGTTTTGTTTCCCAGGAAAGGCTCTGCAGGGAGGTCCCGCCGTGCCGCCCGCAAGCCCCGGCCCCGGCCCCAGCCCCAGCCCCGCAGCTCCTCCCCGGCTCCGCGCCCGCGCCGGGACCGCCTTCACCCCGCGCAGCCCCCGCCGCCCGCTCCCGCCCGGCTCTGCTCCGGGGCCGCCCCCCCTCGGGTCTTTTCCCGGCACACGCTGCGTCGCCGTTCTCCGCTCACTTTCCACCCCGCTGCAGCCACAGCAACAGCCGCCCTCCTCCATTGTCACCACAACCCTCGCCCACCGCTGCCGCAGCCGGGAACCGAACCCGGCGCTCCCAAGCCGCTCCCGGGCAGCGCCCGACGGTACCCACAGAGCAACAGCACCGGGCGGGTAAAGCCAGTGCGCATGCGCAGCGCTGCCCGGCTCCGCCCCGCCCTTCAACACCACATGACGTAACCAGGCACAGCACTGCTCCTGCGCTTCCCTTCCCACAACACCGCGCATGCTCAGCATTGTTTCCATTTCTCCCTTAATGACCACACAACGAAGAGCTTCCCCAGGAAAGCTGTTTTGGACAAATCTCATCAAACTGTGCTGGGGGAGAACAGACACCACAAAAACTGGGATTTGCTGGCACAGGGCCTTGGACATCACACATCCTTCCCTGTTCTTGGATAACAGAGTTATCACAGATCTCCTGAGTAGCTACACCAGTAAAAAAGTGACTTTTCCAGCCCAGATGCAGCTGCATAAGCGTTCGGAGTGGCAAAATGAAAGGAATGTAAAAATCCCACCATGGAGTGAGATGGTGCCGCCTCCTGCACCTGGGCCACCGTGGAACACTCCAGGCTGGGGGAACAGGGGCTGGAAAACTGGGAAAGGCCCTGGGGGTGCTGGGGACAGCAGCTGGACACGAGCTGGGTGTGCCCAGGTGGGCAAAGCCAAGGGCACCTGGGCTGTGCCACCTTGGGGTGACAGCAGGGCCGGGGCAGTGCCCGTCCCTGTGCTGGCACTGCTGGGGCACCTCCAGTGCTGGGGGCAGCTCTGGGACAAGAGGGACATGGAGGGGCTGGAGCCAGTCCAGGGAAGGGAACGGAGCTGGGAAGGGGCTGGAGAGTTCCTGAGGGAGCTGGGAAAGGGGCTCAGGCTGGAGCAAAGGAGGCTCAGGGGGGACCTTGTGGCTCTGCACAAGTCCCTGACAGGAGGGGGCAGCCGGGGGGGTCGGGCTCTGCTCCCAGGGAACAGGGACAGGAGGAGAGGGAACGGCCTCAGGCTGGGCCAGGGGAGGCTCAGGGCGGATATTGGGGAAATTCCTCCATGGAAAGGGCGCTCCGGCCTTGGCACAGCTGCCCAGGGAGGTTTGGAGTGCCCACCCCCGGGAGTGCTCCAACACCTGTGGCTGTGGCATGGGCGGACGTGGTCAGCGGTGGCCGTGGTGGTGCTGGTTGCACTCAGTGATCTCCGAGGTCTTTTCCAACCTTGATTCCGCTCTCAAGTCAGCCCCACGGAGGAGCAGCACAAAAGGCACCCCCAGGCTGCGAGCGGAGGGTTCAGAACACGCTGCGGCAGCAGGAACGAAGCTCTGCAGGATGAAACTGAAAAGGGGAGAAATGCCGGGCTCTGTGAAAGGGAACAACTGAGAGAGCCACAAACAAGCCACCAAACTTCTCACAGGGGACACCACCAGCAGCACAGATGTGAAGGGACTTCTTTTTGCCCCAGAACTGTGAATCCACAGCCCAAGCCACGTGCACACACTGCAGATGTGTATTTTTACTGCCAGCAAGCACCTGGGAATAAAAAACCTCAGCCCCAAAGCTTGATGTCTAAACAGCAACACAGAAGTTCTAAACCAGCTGTCGAGAGAAACAAAACACAGCAAAAACAAAGCAGAAAGGGAGCAAAAAACTTGTCACGCTGGCCGTGTTTCCGAGGGTGACAGGTTCTGCTGTGCTGGGAATGCAGCACAAAACACAAAAATCCTACTGCAACTCCTGGATCCCACAGCAGGAAGGACATGGAGATTCCCAGTGGGAATCAGGGATGCAGGACTCGGCTGTGCTGCCATCACTCCCTCAGGAATAGCCAGGTTTAGCTCATTCTGTCTGCCCAGAGAGGGGGGATCTGCTCCTGGATCCCCTGGAATGTTCCAGGCCAGGCTGGACATTGGGGCTGGGAAGAGCCCAGGACAGTGGGAGGTGTCCCTGCCCGTGGCAGCGCTGGCACTGGATGAGCTTGAAGGTCCTTCCAAGCCCAAATGGTTCTGTGAGTCTTAGAGCCCTGAAATTCTCATGACAGAGGTGGAAGTGCAAGAGCTTAAGGTCCCTTCCCAAAAAAACCCCATTGCACGACTCTGCAGCTTCTGGAGCCCTGGGTCCATGGAAATGCAGTTTCAGAGGAGCTCCGAGGAAATGGGTGTTTTGGGGAGAGCAGAGTGGCTGGAAGAGAGGAACAGGAACAGTCTCCTCGAGCAAGCCCTTGTGTCTCAGGGAGCGGGATCGGCTCGCTCCTAACGCACCTGGTGACTCCCAGAGCGGGGGATGGAAATGCAGCCCAGGTCCGAAAGAAACCCTGCCCGGGAAGGCGGGCTGGGATTGTGAGCTGGCTGCGGGAGCTCGCTGTTAAAGGCGATCTTTTGGGTGTTTGGGTGCGCCTTTGTCTCTGTGCGAAGCACCCGGCCGTAGCGCCCTTTGTGCTGCTGTCTCCTGATTTCCTTAAACTTTTCTTAAACGGTCCCTTTTCTTCAACTTTCCTTCAAATTCTAGAGTGAAGCTCGTTTTGGCAGCTGCGCGTGCGCGGATCCTTCCGCGTGCGCAGATGGCCGGGGCGCGCGGATCAGTGCGCATGCGCGGGCGGGGACGCATCACCGGTGATGCCTCCGCGGGCAGGACCGCATCACAAATAGTCCCTTTTGGCGTATCACTCCGCGTGGGGGCGCATCACCGCTGATCCCTCCGCGGGCAGGACCGCATCACAAATAGTCCCTCCTGGCGGATCACTCCGCCTGCGCATAACCGCTGATCCCTCCGCGGGCAGGGCCGCATCACCGCTGATCCCTCTGTTCTGAACGGGATTGTGATGTTGGCTTTTTGCATGTTCCATCAGTGTTTCACAATTTGGTGGCCCATACGGGGATAAAGGCTCAGCTCTGGGATCTCCCGGGGAACCCAGAGCAGGGGGGTGCCCCCGCCCACTTTTGGCGGCCTCGCTTTGTGTTTCTCGGCGGGGTCAGGGGGGTTTGCAGTCAAACACCCGGAGGGCAAGAGAGGAGACAAAGCAACAAGAAAGGAAAGAAAAGGCTCCCTGAGGTACCACGGTAATTAAACACATAAAATCTTGTGCACCAAGACTCCGAGAAAAGTGAGTATTTTTTCTTTCCTCTTTTTGGGGGGATAAGGGGGATGAAAGTGTGTGCATGAGACGCGGGCTGGTTACCCCAGAGCTGCGAAGCGAGTGTGGAGCCTCTGAGGCTGCGGCTCTGCTCTGCCGCCAGGGAAGCAGTCAGTAAAGAGGTGAAGCCAAAGATAAAAGGAGTGAGAGAAGCCCCGGGTTAACTGGGACGGGCTTTCAGGGAAGGGATTGGAGTCCTTGAAGGAGGGGAGTCAAGAATTTCCTAGTATTGGATCCAAGAAATTTAGGGTTTAAGACTGCTGGATTGAGGGTTCAAAAATCCTGCTAAATGGAGGGTTAGTTCCGAGACATTTGGGTTTTGAGACTGCTGGATTGAGAGTTTAAAAGATTTCAAGAAATCCAGGCTTAATTCTGCCAAATTGAGGACAAATCCGAGACATTTGGGGCTTGAGGCTGCTGGGTTGAAAGTTTAAAAAAAAAAAAAAAAAAAAAAAATTCAAGAAATCCAGGCTTAATTCTGTCAAATTGAGGATTACTTCAAGAAACCTGGAATTTTGGGCCCAGGGGTGAGCATCGGCTAACAATTTGAAATTAAAAGGGACCTAAGCCTTGTGTGGTTGTGACTGATAACGCTTGAGAAAGAGAAGTTGGAACAATAAAAAGGAGCGATGAGAATGAATGAGAATGTATGTGATAGAAATGCTAAAGCTTGAAATATAACTTTTCTGGAAGGAGGCATATTTTATTAAGAGGAGGGAACTGTTGTATTCTAGGAGAAGAAACGGGAAAGAGGTGGTGAAGTTTGAAGAGTTGTTTTGTTGGTTTTTATTAAAAAGGTGGGAAACAAAGGCCTGGGAAAGATAGATAAGATTCTGAGAAAATGGGACATAAAACTAGTAAGCAAGAGTCAGGGAATAAAAAAAGGGAATAGAGGCGTGCCAGTGGAAATACCCCAGGAAAGCCCTTGGGGAGTTATGCTGGCTAACTGGAATACAAACCCAAGTACAAAGGAAACGAGCAAAGTCAAAATGATCCAGTTTTGTATGTTTGGTTGGGCCGAGAAGGAAATAAGATCCGACCATGTCTTCTGGCCCAGACATGGCTCTTGAAGTCTGGATCTGTCAGGCTTTACAAGTATTGGTAAATTCAAAAGAACTCGTTAACACAGAAGAAAGCAAGTACGCTTCATGCTGGGTGGGAAACAGAGTCTAAGGGGATAAGAATTTTAAAGTTGTCCGAGACCCAAGGAAAGGAGCAAAGGGAAAGCAAGAAAGAGAAGGGCTGGGAGCCCCTGGAAGCATCGCCCCCTCCACTCCCGCCTGTCTCGCCCCAAGCCCAGGCTCCTGTGGCGCCGCTCGCAGCTGCAGCGCCGCTCCCGGAGCCCGAGGTCGCGCCTGTGCCGGCTCTCAGGCACCGCCCGCGGCTCCACCGCTTGTCCCAGCGGCGGCGGCTCCGCCGGTAGCCCCGCTGTTCCCGCCGCCCCCTCCAGCCCCTGCGGCTCCAGCGGTAGCCCAGCCCGCCGCTTTCGGTGCCCCTGTGCCCGTCCCTAGCCCGGCTCTCCGCTCCACACCAGCCCAGCCCGCCGCTTTTGGGGCCCACCCCGGCCCCGCCCCGGCCCCAGCCCCGCTCCCGATGTCCGCGGCCGTTCCAGCAGCCCCTGCCCCCGCTGCGTTCTCTGCCGCGGCTCCATTGAACCCGGCTTCGGCCCCGCGGGCCGCGCTGGGCTCACCGGCAGCTCGGCCTCCTGGCGCCGTGGCTGCTGCGGACCCGTGCAGAGGCTCCACGCCAGCCTCTGGTACCGGCCCCAAGAGCTGCTCTGCCCTTGGCGGTGCCGGCAGCAGCCTCCGCCTTTGCTCCCCCGCTCCTGCAGGAATCGGCCTCCGAGAGGATCCCCACCTTCTACCCCCCCTCCCTCCCTCGCCTGCACCGTTCCCCTGGCAACGACCGCTTCTGCTGCTCCTCTGAAAGGAGAAGCAAAACGCCAAAGTTCCATCTCGAGGAACGAGCCCTTGCAGAAGGAAATAATATCTGGAGACGGTTCTTCCAGATGTGTCCAAGGAAAAAGAATGTCAGGGTAGGCTTTAGTTGATGGGGGGACTATGCACACTGGAAGATTTAGCACACAAGAAGGGAAATACATCTACTGATTCAAGGTACGCTTTTGGAGGGGTGCATGCCTTGGGAAAATCTGGGACACCCCACCTCTGCTTCTTTAAGTGTCTCCATGTGGGACATCAATTAAATGTGGACAAATTTTAGAATGCAGCTTCCAAGTCAAGTTACCTGCTAGGAAATGACTCCAGCTCTCTGGCACCTTGGGCTGTTTTAAACACAGCCTGGCCCTTCATGGCTGAGGCTCTGAGTTATTGCACAGGCATTCAGGGCTGACAGTTCCCTGCAGGGAGAGCTCAGCACATGTCCACAGAGGCAATCCCAGCATGTGCAAGAAAGAAAGAAGCAGCAAAAGGTTATTGCTTCTCTTTCAAAAGTTATTTCAAGTACTCAAACCCAAACCAACCTTTGCTCTCGATTTTGGCTCCTTTGCAGACTGCCTCTGCCGTGGGGTTTTCTCCAGGAGAAGCAAAGGAATTGCTCATGGAACAGTGCAGATTAAGTTATCCCAAAGGGAAGTAAAGAAAAATATCTCATTTTTCCATCAAAATGCTCATGCTCTTTCCTACAGATTATTTCAAGTTTTTCCCACAAGCTTTGCCCTACCCATCATCCCATTTTTACCCCAAAAAGTAATTTTCTCTATCCTCAAGAATGTCTCAGTGTCTATCCCCAAAATTTTCACTGTGCCTCTGCAAGTGACTACCTCAGTTTACCTCATGCTGTTCATTCTCTTCCCTGGGGATTGCTCCAGATTTTCCCTCCAAGCTGTCCCTGTCTGTCCACTTCTGCTTTCTTCTTTTTTACAAGAAAGTATTCATTCACTACTCTGGATATTAGCTCCAGTTTTACCCCCCAAAATTTCCCTAACATTCACTAGTCATTGCCTGATTTTTACCTCAGTATGTTCATTCTCTCCCCCTACAGATAACCTCAGATTTTACCCCCAGTATTTTCCCTACCTGCCCACTAACTATTTACTCTTTTTGACCTATAAATACTCTCTTTCTACCCTGGAGATTTCATCAAGTTTTACCCTGAAATATTTCACTATCTTTCCAGTACTGTCTCACTTTACCTCATGATGTACGCTCTCCCTGCCACACTTCACCCCAGATTTCACCTCCAAAATTATTGCTGCTTGTCCACTACTTATTACCTGATTTTCACTTCAGTAGGTCCATTCTCTGCCCAACAGGTCATTTTAATTTCTACCCCCCAAAACTTTTCCAACCTCTCACCTAGTGATTGCCTCAGTTTACCTCAAAAATGCTGTCTCCCCTAGAGATTACCTCAGACTTGACCCCCACATTTTTTCCCTGTCTGCAAGTTACTACCTCCGTTTAACTTCAGTATGTTCGTTCTCTGCACTACAGACTCAAGTTTACTCTCAAAATCTCCCTGCCTCTCCAACACTGATTACTTCCTTTTTACCTCAAAAGATTGATTCATTTTCTACCATGGAGGTTACATCAAGTTTCACCCCCAGAATTTACTAATACTTCCACAACTGATTCACTCAGTTTTACCTCAAAAAGTGTTCATTCCCTCACCTAGAGATGACCTTGTATTTAACCCCCAAAGGTTTCCCTACCTGTGCACAACTGATTGCTATAGTTTACTTCAAAATCTTCATGCTCTCCACTACAGGTCACCTTGAGTTTAGTTCAAAAGTTTTCCCTACCTGTCCATTACTGATTATCTCAATTTTTACCTAAAATAAGTCATTCTCTTCCTACAGACACCAGATAGCAAATCATACAAAGATCTAAAACTCTGCACAAGAAACAGCAGAAAGTTTTCCATGAATAACACAAGTTCCTTTTTTCCCTCCTCTGCCTAGGACTGCTACCAGGAGACAGGAGAGTTGTTATCAACACTCAAACCTCCCAAGCGTTGTTATTTCTCAGAGAGCTGCGCTGGCACTGAGCTACTCCCATGCGCCTGCAGGGCTCTGGGGAGGAGCAAGACAACATCCCACTCCTGCCTGGAGAAATTTCACCCCTGTAAAAAGTCATTTCCCTTCTCTCTCTCTGAGCCACGGCCAAAGCAGCTGTGTAGAAATACATGAACTATTCATGGAAGGGATTATTCAGTTGTGGGAAAAACGCTAAAGAAAGACTATCACCCCAAATTTCAGGGTGAAAACACACTGCTTGTTAACAGGAGCACACAAACTCATTTAAACCAGAGAGGAAACTGCACATCAGGAAAAGAGCTGAAAGATATGCTCTGCCTTGATTGATAATTCCAAAGGAAATGCCCCACGGATCATAGGCAATTACCTATAATTTTACCTCCCTAATCACTGGATTTCTGACTTGGGTTGCTGTGGAAGTGTTTCACAGATGCCTTGAGGGGTCAGGGGCTTGGTTGGATTCTTTGTGGTTAGTCCTGACAGGCCCAGGCCAAACCCACCCACCTGCATCGCTGCTCTACCCCAAATTTGCATGAAATACTGAGAACAGTTTATAAATACTCCCCTTCCCTGTCCTTCCTTACACAACCATGGAGCAAATGTACTCTATCCCTTGTTCCCAAGAGCACCTCTCCAGCCCAAATCCCAGTTTTCACAAACACAAACCAAACAGACCTAAGACAATTATTCCATCAGTGCCTGCAATTCTGAGCTCCCTGTTCCCTGCCACTCACACAGCAATCTCACCTCAGCCCAGAGACTCCCTGTCCCCAAAGGGAAACAGAACCTGACGGGGCACAGCTCTGGCACCGCATTTCCCCTTGTTCCTGGAAAGCCCAAGTAAATCCAGTCCCTCAGACCTTGCATCCCTGAACACCAGGAGAGCTGGAGTTTTACCCAGATCCCAGTGCCCTGCACGGCTGCGCTGACACGAGCACAGGCCGATCGCTCCGCCCAGCACCATCCCTCATTTTCCTCCCATTGCTCCCCAAGTGTCCCCAAACCACCCCGTGTCTGTGCTGGGGCCAGGGCCTGCCCCAAGCCCGACCAGAGGCTGTCACCCAGCCCTGCACCAGCTGCTGCCCCTGGGAGAGCTGGGAATGCACTGAGAGCTCGGCTCCCCAGTCCTCAGACACACAAATAATGCCCAACCTGCCCCTCTGGGCACAGCCAAACACCACAACTCCATCATCCCCAAGCAACTCTGGCAGTTGCCTCTTCACCTCTGCCCTTTTCCAAAGGACACAGGTAGGACTGGGGTGTCAGAAATGGCATTCCCTAGGCAGTTCATCCAAGCACAGAGGAGAAGAGGAACCCTGTGTCCCTCTGACTGACCCCACAGCATGGGCAGGACCAGCTGGGTTTTTTGTATTCTAAATTTTAAAATGAACTGAAGAACCTGAAAGGCAAGAAACAACACATGCATAAGGTTAGAGCCAGTCAACACACACACAGACAGACACACCCTCAGACACCCCTTCCTCAGCTTACACGCTGACTGCGGCCCTTACTAGAAACAGTCCCCCCTAAAGAAGATGCTTTAACATCTTCTTCCATCTGCTGCTCCTTGATGTGGAACAGTAGATCCTGGGAAAATTGGTAGCATCAGTGACCATAGGGATCAAAATCTGCCTCGGGGACCTGCAAGACAGCATGAGGCAGTCTGCAAGTAGCTGACAGATAGGAGTTATCCCCACACCAGGCCCATAAGCTTTCTACCCAAAAGCCCATAGACAAGAGATGAGAGTTTAAAACTGTTCAAACTAGCCATGACTGAATGTGCCAGGGCAGGGCAGCTCCAAGCATAAGCAGCACATGGACACACAGTGCATCAAATATAAGCAGAGATGACACGAAGACTTGAGATAACGCTTCAGAAGATAAATTCTTGAGACCAGGATGCTTTGAGGCAACGGAAGCTACAAAACTACTGCAGTGAGGAAGGTCTAGTACACTTCATATAGAAGTCCAAGGGAATGGCACATGAAAAAAAGATACTACCAAAACTGAGAAGGAAGATGGATAGGAACACCTTGTGTACTTCTTCTGGTCTCAAAAAGCAAAACCATAAAGATGCCAGAATAAGCCCGATCCAGGAAAGTATGCAAGTGCTCCTGCTGCCAATATGGCCCATAACGATGCCTGTAAAGCATTGAGACATCACAAAGCCCTATGACACTGAAGACAACGGACACAGACCACATAACAGACATCAACTGAAACTGCCCAGCAATTTTACTTGATGGACCAAGATTCCTAGCGCAAGATGAGTCAGAGGCCAATGACGCCGAAGGAAAGAAGGCTCTATGGCAGTAGTACGGGACAGTGAAATGTAAACTCCTTATGAGAAGTTAGTGCCAAAGCTGGTAAGAGGATGCTCAAGAAGTGCAGTAGGCCTAGAGAAGGAGGCAACGACTGCCAGCTGATACAAAGGGATCCCTAGAGAATGATTCTGCCGCCAAAGGCTGAAGTGACATCACAAAACATGACCGACCAACAAATGGCCAAGATGCAAGGTGCCTGCGTGCTATGTTCAAAAGTGCTCCAAAGCGTGGCTACACTGAAGAGTAGGCAAACTTTAGACCGTGGCAATCATGCCAGACCTGAAGGCAGGCTCCTCAGGTGAAAAGATGGACAATGACATCGAGACTCAAAATCCAATGATGCGAAGCTCACAAGAACATGGAGATGGGTTGGAACTGCCCGGCCCGGCAAAGGCTTGAGTGATGCTGAAGAGAAACCCTCTCTCCCTTAACTCCAAGGGGCCCGGCCTACTACAGCCCTCTCCTCTAAGCTAACTTCAAATTGCCTCCTGTGATTCCAAAGGTTTTTGCCTTCTCCCAACCAACAGTCCCCACACTTAGCTCTCCAAAGACCAGCAGACAAAATCCATCCTCAACAGAAAAGAATGCTTCAGCACCGTGGATGTCAATACATGGCCCACAGCCCACTTGGGCAGCTACAAAAGATAGAGAATAATGACAAAATTCAGACTGTGATGACACGTCCCAGAAGTGACCCCTTGCACAATGCCCCTCTCCCTCATAACTGCCGAGGCTCATCGCTCACCGGCCATTTCCAAACTTAGGCTCTGCACCTACTTGTAGTACCTAAGACAACAAAACAGAAACTGCGACTGTTGCCCTCCAGAAGAATAAATGCACGGGCTCCCTCTGCACCACTGGCCCAGGCTCACCTCAAATCTCCATCCGACTCCAGAGGTGGCCCAGACGATACCTGCAAAGCGAAAAGGGACACGCTTCGCATGCTGCCACGTACCTCTCACCTATCAGTCGCCCCACCTAAATGCCAACTCACCTGCTCGCCTCTGTCCCCCTTGGCATGCCCAGGGCAGCAGCAGCACCTGCAGAGAAGCAAAGCAAAAAAACATGCTGAGAGACTGAAACCACAGCCTCCCTGCTCCAACTGAAGTACACCACACCTATAGCTTAAGCTTGCACCCACCTGGCCTCCAGCATCCCAGGGCCGGGACCACCTAAAATGCATAAACAAAAACAGATGCTTAGAGCTGCACCAGAAACTGATACCCAAGCAGTAACAACTCATTCTGGCCACCAGTCACCGCTCACCTCGCTCCATCGACCTTGACCACTGATCTTCAGCATTACTTCCTACAAATAAAGATGAAGAACAAAGCTGTAACACAGGCACCATTTACACTTGCCCTGCAAAGACAAACGGTGACTGACCTTCCTGTGGGAACCACCTCACCTGGTATGGGGCACTCTGCCACAGATTCAATCCATCTGCATCTGAAAGAAAGTTATGACAAAAGTCAAAGTGCTGCATCAGAACTTAGCAGCTCCAGACATCTTGTGTCAATCTAGAAATACCATCTTGAGTCCAACTAATCCCTACATTACAAATGTCAAGTCCCTAGGACTTATCCTATTACACCTACACCCAGACTATGTAGCAGGGCAAAGCAGCCCCGGGCCAAACACACAGACACCTGTGACACAGGAGATGACAAACAAGGGGATGCAACAAGGAGAGGAAAGTCTCAGCAAGAAGAATTACCAATGACATGACCTAGATGAGGCCGATGAGGCTCAAAGAGCTCTGGCAGAAAAAGACCCTAACAGAAGGACTTATGCCAAGAACCACAAAGATGGACGCCCGAGAATCGTACGGTTGGAATCCTCTACCTATCCTCGCATTCTCCCAAGTCCTAATCTGTTATAAGGGATTGTTGCAGTGCACAGCTGTCAATACAGCTCAGAACAAGACTGTAAAAGGTGTCTGACTCAATTGTGCTAAAGAGAGATGCGATTCCGATGCATGTCCGAGCCTGCAAGTCAAAGGTTCAAGGGTACCAGCGTCGGGCCAAGGAACGCAAAGGAGCTGCTAAGGATGATGCCCAGCATTTCCGATAAGCCCCTCAAAGGGGTAAGGCAAAAGACATGTGACACAAGATGCCCACAATAGAGACACAGAACACACAATAGACAAGTGACACAACACACACCGGGACTGCTCTGCCCTGCACACCTCAGCATTGTGATCAAAAGCGAGACTTGCCCTTTACGTGGCCTAAGGGCCCCTCTCGTGGACATCCCCATCTCCAAAGCTAATTCAAAAATCCCTCCCACCAAGTCCTGACCCAGCACCCCACTCTCATCCCCCTCCCTGAGGTGTAGCCCTCGACTTAGCTCTCAGATATCCAGGGATGCAAATCCTCATCAGGTGCAAAAGAAGGCCGCCTCATCATCTGGGAAGTTCCTGCCCTCAGAGGGCTCTTCTCTCTTAGTCTACTGCAATAAAGAAAACCAAACATCAGTGCCTGAACTCAGCAGCACATCAGCCAAAACCCAACAATTCCACTACTCACCGGCTCCTGAGAACGCCCCGGTCCTCGGCTCACACGCTGGGGCCGCACTCCGACACCGCCGTCGCAGGGTATCCCTGGGTTAAGGGGGGACAAGGTGATGTGGCATTGCTGAAACTTGAGGGGACCCTCGCTCCTCCCTCCCTCCCCGACTCGCCACAACTCCTCAGCCATTGCCAAAAGCTGCCCAGATGGCACCTTCAAACAGAAAAGGTACAGGCTTCATTGCAGAGCCCTGTAATACTTCTGGAAGGCTCACAGGGGCAGCTCAAGGGTGATAAACTGGCTCCATCAGCTGGTCCATGAGGGGGTTCAGCCCCTGCAGGCATAATACAAGTGGGCCACCTAAAACACACAAATGGATGCTTAGACAATGCATGCTTTGAGCTGCCCCAGAATTTCGCACCCAAGCAATACCTGGTCACTGGTACTGGTCACTGCTTACCTCACTCACTTGACCTTGATTGCTGATATCCAGGTTTACTTCCTAAAAATAAAGAGAAAGAACAGCCCTGCAACATAACCAAAATGAAACACCACCCCTGAAAAGCTGAATGATGACCAACCTTCCCAGGGGAGAAGGGGCAAAACAAAATGGAAAGGCACATGCCCATGTAGCGTCCAAAAGTGTTGCATTGCCAAGGTAGGTTCCACCTGAAAGTGCTCGACTGTGACCTCTTTCTGCAAGGGTGTCTGTCATGTTGGAGTAGCGATTTGAATGCTGCAGACCACCTGTAAAACACAAAAAAAAAAAAATCAAAGGCTTATAGTTTCATCACTAATACAACAACTCCAGTAGCAGCCAGTTCTGTGCTTGAATCAATACTCATCCAGCTCATGGTCCCCCCGGTGCCAATACCCTGCTGTGCCAAGTGCCTCGCATCTTCAAAATGAAAATCCAAACAGTGAGGTAAACATAGAGCCCAAAGTCAGGCCGTAGCTTGGACTTCAGGCACTGACCCACCTCGTTGCTGTGCTCCTCTGGTCTCCTCTGTTCACATCAGGTTTACATGCTCTCCCTCTGCAAAAGAATTATTTGTCAAAGTTACCCAGCTTAGCCTTTCCCAAGTTCTCATTCCTCAAAGCAAACTGCCTAGGATCCCACAGCAGTGGGCCTTAGGACAAACTACTATGAAACTGCAAGACACCACTGCACCACTCCCACGTCTCCACTGAACACCACACAGACTGGCCACAGTCACTCCATCCGAGGCGTGGCTCAGGTGGCTGAGCAAAGCAAAAGGCTCCCTGTAAAGTCTCCTTTCTTCTCCACCTATCCCCCCACCAGGACTACTCTACAGGGCAGAGCAATTCCAGGCTAGACACAAACTCAAACAACACATTATACTACAAGCAGTGTGATATGAAGATGATAAAAAAACCTCTCGGCAAGAAGAACGATGGCAAGGACAGAGATGACGCCAAAAGAAACAACCAATAGTATGGCATTGGTGGATGAAGGGGGCTCTAAGGAGCAGAAGAAAAGACTGGAACAGTGACCTGTTCTAAGAACTGTCAGTCACAATGATCAAGATGGCTGTGAGAGACAAGGCCACATTTAGAATGCTCCCATATCCTGACAATCTTACAAGCCCCAGGACATTACAGCTCACGGCTGGAAAGGATGGATGGCAGTACAGCCAGGAACAAGGCCTCCAAAGAGATCCGACTCAATGCTTTCAAGATGTGATTCCAAGATGTGGCCAAGCCCACTGGTAAAAGAACAAGTGATATTGGCATCCTACCAAGAAGTACGAAAGTTCAAGAAGCTAGAGATGATGGCCAATGCTTATGACAAGCCCCTTAAGGATAAAAGGCAGAGAGATCTGATCCAAGGGAAGCCAAAGACACAGAACACACACCGGACAAGACAACACACACTGGAACTGCTCTGCGCTGCACACCCTACAGTTGCAGTCAAAAGTAGGGCTACTCCCTTTAGCTTACCTAAGAAGGCCCTTGGAGAGCATCCCTTTCCCCTACACTACTTTTTAAATCTCTCCCAGCAATTTCCAACCCACTAGCCTGCTATCATCCCTTCTCCGGGCCCCGGCCCCCAACTTAGCTTTCAGATGACCAGTGATGTGAATCCACACTGGATACAAAAGGAGTCCACCTCAGCCATCTCCAAAGGCACTGTGATCACCAGGCTGGCCTCTTAGTCAGCTATGACAAAGAAAACCAAAATCAATGCACCAGTGTAGTGGCATACAAGCCAAATCCCAACAAGTCAGCTACTAACTGGGAGCCTGCTCCCACTCGTACTTGCAGTCCTTAACTTACCTATCAGAAGCCTCCATCTCCAATGTCATCTCTGACCCAGGGTAGCTCCCTCTTGCAGCACAATGAATCTGCTGAACAAATTTGAAGTGTCATACTTGACACAATCTGGAATTTCAGCAAGTTGCAATGCTTCTAAGAAAAACAAGGGGAAAAAAAAATTACAAAAAGTACCAAGCACCTTATCAACCCTGAACACTCAATCCAAAAATCATGAACTACGGACTCAATGCTATCTTCTTCACAGTGTCTTCAAAGCTTCTGTTGCTTTAGATGCCAAAAATACCTGCTGAAAGAAAGCTGAAAAAACCTGAAAGACCCCCCCTTCATGGAAATAAGAAGACACCCTTACCCCAACTAACCCCACAGCAGGAATGGGCCTCTTTTACCCTGGGCTGGGGTTAATATACCCCTGGCCGGGCCCGCCTCTCTTTCCCACCATGCCCGGGGAAAAGGGAGGAGGCAATTTTACCATAAGGGATAAAAGCACTGGGAGGAGCTGCAGCTGTTTGGCTGCTCTGCCTTAAATTCCAGGTGAGTGAAGGGCTCTGTAGATGCCTTCTGTTTTACTACAGCTGCATCCACTGAAAGGGTAAAAACACTCCTTGTTTTGGCAGCGTAGACAGATGAGTTGCATTCTTCCTTGTTAAGTTCTGTAATTGTTCATTAGTGACTATTGAGTCACAGGAATATGGAGGGTGGAGAAGAATAGTAGTAATATACATGGTGTAACTCCTGTTGGGGTCTCTAATTAGGGCTGTATTCATTATAAATAAAACTGAAAAAATAATGGGCTCTCTGGCAGCAGGAGGGTTTTGTGAGTGCTGGGCTCGCTCCCTTGTGAGAGATTGGGTACCACTACCCAGCTAGAAGTGCCCTGAGGTACAGATTTAAATTCTTAAAATGCTGAAAAAGGGGGAGCTTCTTTCAATTGAACCCCTTCAAATGAGAGACTAGGGAGTGTTTGTCTCTACTTAAATAGATGCCATAGCAATAAATGGGTTCTCTCCTCTGAATCCCCGAAAATACTGGAAAAAGAGGGGTTTTCCTTACTTCAGGTCTCTCCAGTGATGGAAAAAGGGGGATTTCTCCCTCAATTCAAACCCTTATAAAGGAGGGACAACTGGGCTTTCCCCTCAATTTAAACCTTGGGATGATGAAAATGGGGGAGTTATGCTTAATTCAAACCAATAAAACAGCATTGTCAAGGTTTTCCCCTTCTATTTAAACTGGAGAATAATGGAAAATGGGGATTCCCTGTCAAGTGATACCCCTAAGAGAATGGAAAAGGCAGGGTTTCCTTCAACTGATACCCTTAAAATTGCAGAGGAAGGGGATTCCCCCTCAATTTCAACACAGACAATTATGGAAAAGGACGTTTTTTCCCTCTGTTTAAATCCCTTTTCTCCTCATAACCCCCCTTTTTTTCTGGGGGCACTGGGGAAGAGCTGCCAAGATGAAAGGGGAAAGTGGAATGTTTCCCTGGGACCCCACATGCTGCCCTGCCTGCTCAGGTGCTGCCCCTTGGCACGAGGGGTTTTCCCTGGGCATTTTCTGGGAGCAGTGCTCTGTGCCCAGGTGCCTCCGGTTGCTCCCCAGCTCCTGCCGGATGCTCTGACCATTGTCCCTGGAGGGACACTCGGGATGCCCCCATTGCCCCTCTGGACCAGCAGCTCCCTGCACAGGTGTGCCCGGGGAACCCTCGGAGAACGGCCTCTGGCAGGAGCCGCCCCCTCCTCATCCTGGCCGCTCACACCTGGGGCTGCTGCGCCTTGGAGCAGGGGCTGAGGAGGAGAAAGGTCCTGCTGGTCCTTCCCTGCCCTGCACAGCCCTTGGTGTGCCCCTGAAACACCGGGGTGCCGGGCTTTCCTTGCTGTGGGAGACTGGGTGGTTCTTTGATCCCAGACTCTGCTCTTCCCCGGGCACGGCACATGGACAGGGGGCAGAGATGGGCCCTCAGAGGAGCGGGGGCTGCTCCTCGCTCTCGGGGCGCCGCGGGCGCTGTGCAGCCTTCCCCTTTTACTTCCCAGTTCCTCATTTTGTGCCTCCTTTTCCCTTGGGGATGCGCCCGGGCCGCATTCCAGCGGCCGCCACGGCAACAGCACCTGCGGGCGGCGGGGTGGGCGGGGTTTTATCCACTGAAAACACACATTGTCATTAAAATCTGTTTCCTATCTAATACACAAAAATCACTTTCCTAGAAGGAATTTCCATGCATTCACCTCCTCCTGGAAGTCTTTTGATGGTCCTGCAGATTCATTAAGAGGGGTCCCTGCTGGTCATATTCACTGAATGCTTCAGTATTAAAGGTGACCTTGCCTTGAGCTATTTTTCTGGGCGTGCACTGTTGCTTCTTGTGACAGAACTGCCCCAGAACCACTGCAGGCCTCCTGATCTGTTCCAGCACCGGCTCCAGCCTCAATTTCTTGCCCTGTGTGCACACATTTAAATCCTTTAATCTTTTTCACTACTTGGTCTTTCAGCAACATCGGGGAGCTGAAAATGTTTATTCTCTATGTTATTTCTCAATCCCCTGCTGAACAGCCCAACCCTCCCTCCTCCTTCTCCCACCCCACCATTCCCACCACCCTGCTCCCCTGCACATCTCACTTCTCTCCACCAAACCCTTCCCGCTGCAGGGAGCTGCTGAGGAGCCGCTTGGTCCATCCCTGGATTCTCCAAGCACTGACTGCCCATCCACTCTGACCACAGCCGGGGCCACATCCCACCGCCTGCCCAGCGTCCATCCATGGCGGTGAGCTCCGTGTCCCCACCTTCTGCCTCACCCACCAAAGGAGATGATCCATGTGAAATAGATGTCACCGACATGGCCATACACAGTGTGACACTGCTCATCTGTCTCTGTGCGCTGGCCGGGAACGGGGCTCTTCTGCCTCCTCAGATGGAAAGGGCGTACTGCCGGCATCTTTAGCCTGGCTGTCACTGACTTCATCTTCCTCCTCATTGCGGTCCCCTCTGCCCTGCTCTTCCTGCTGGAAGATGTGTCCTGCTCTCCTGTCATGCCCCTGATGTACGTGAGATTCCTTTACCTGGTGTCAGCGTTCTCCTGCTACTTACTGGGTGCTCTTCTGGATGACAGCCATCAGTGCCAAAAAGGACACGGAAAAGCTCTGCAAGCTCTGCTGCCGCTGTGACCTTCCCAATCCCATGATGTGGGTGCTGTGGGGTGCTCAATGCTTGACCTTCTTCGTTCCCATCATTCTCATTCCCACAGTGGCTTCCCTGTGCCCGTCACACGAGCAGGAGCACTGCCGGGTGGCTCTCATCTCCATGTTCTCCGTTACCCTGCTCCTCTTTGCTGCACCCGTGGTCATTACCCGCATAATAATCAACATGTTCCGCTGGGTCCCGGTGTTTCCCGGTCTGTCCCGGTCTATCCCGCGGGGAGGCGGGGCCTGGCCCGCGCCACGCCCCTTACGCGCGCGCTCCGCCGGGGTCACGTGGTTCCCCGCGCGTCACGTAATCGGGGCGGGGGCCGCCGGGAAGCGCCAGGCGGGACCGGGCCGGGATCGGGATCGGGATCGGGATCGGGATCGGGATCGGGATCGGGATCGGGATCGGGGTTGGGACCGGGCCCAGCGCAGCCCCGGCCAAGCCGCAGCCCTGCCCGAGCCCTGCGAGCCGCCAGCCCGGCGCCGGCCCGCCATGGACCGCCGGGACGCCTCCGGATCGGCCGCCCGCTTGGCAGCTGCCCTCCCCTCCCTCCCCCGGGCCGGGCCCGCCCCGCGCCCCCCGGCGCTTCGTGACTCGCCGGCGGCTCCTCGGCTCCTCCATCGTTCGCCGGTGGCGGCAGCCAAGAGATAGTCCGGGCCTAGCGGAGCGGCCAGCGCAGGTGAGCACGGCCGGGCCTGGCCTGGCGCCGGGGCCACGCCGTCCCCGCCCCGGGCACTCCCGGGACATCCCGGCCGCCCCCTGGGCGGCAGCGGCGGGCCCGAGGGCGGCATCGGCCGCTGCGGGCGCAGCTCCCGCCGGGACCCGCAGCTTTCCCCGCGCTCGCGCCCCGCGGTGGGGGACACCCCGGGAGGGCGGGGGTCCCTCCCCGGGCAGCGCAACCCGGGGCATTCCCTGGAACGGGGACTCGGGGCCGGCGGGGCCGCTGTGCTGCCCTCCCCGCTGATGGGTTGAATCCTGTTCCGGTCATTGGCTTTGTCAGGGCTTTGTTCCTTCCCCTTTGCTCTCCCGGTTTGGCGCCGGAGCCGCTCCGGGATGGAGCGGGCCGGCACCGGCACGGGCTGCGGGGCTCTGGGGGCGGCCAGCGGCTCTGGGCGGCTTCGCGGGGCTGCCGTGCTCGGGGAATTGACTTCGGGCGGCTGCTGCCGAAGGTGAAGGAGGGAAGAGTCGCGGGTCCGGACACAATCCCGTCCCGGAGTGAGCGGGCGGCTGTTCCTAAAGCCTCATCCTTGGGGGGGTTGTGTTGGACTTTGTAAAAGTCGTTTAACGTTCCTGGGCTCTGGGCTGACTTTTTTCCTTTTTTGCCATTTTTCAATGAGCAAAACAAAGCGAGAAAGTGTTGAGAGGTGTAAGCCAGGTATCCGGTGCATTCAGTGCTGTGCCTGTGATTCTCTTCGGGAGATGAGCAAGTGGTTCAGTGGATTTTGGGGGAGAACTGAGTGCTTGTGCCAAAGCTCGCTCACAGCCTGGGCAGATGCTGTACAGTGGAAAGGGAAAAGGGGCAGGTGTGGGACCCACTGCCCTCCCCCAGCTCATCACTCGCCTTATTATGGCCTTGTTTGGTCATTTTCTCAGGAGTGCCGGTGCTTTGAAGCATTCCTGTGTTCCCAGTGCTGGCAGCCAGGTGCCCACCTGCCCCTGTGGGACTGCCCAGGCCCTTCCTCAGTGCCACTCTTTGGAATGAACTGCTTCTGCTGGGGCCTGTGTGTTCATTTGTCACCTGGGCTCCCTCCCAGCTACTGAACTCCTCTCAGGTGTATTCCTAGTTCCTGACATTCCTTTAAAACTACCGAATTCTTCTCTCAGGTCCCTGGCAAATGGGGCTTTGCAGCCTGGGGGAGTTACTGCAAAACGGGGTCTAGTGAAGCGCTCTGCAGGAGTGGTTGTGCACCTGAATGGTCATTTAATTGTCTCCTCTAATGAGGGAAACGTGATTAAACTCCCGGCGCTGTGCTGCTGTTGTGTGTCAGCCTCGAGGTGTGAGACAGTCCCGGTGTCACACTGGAGTTGCTTAGTGGCTGTGCTGAGACTGGGACAGGTCTTGTTGGTCAGGAGCAAAAGGGAAAATTTATCTTTTGGCTTGCTTAATATCTTGGCTTTATTAATGTATCAATGTCAATTGTTGTCATTTGCTGCCTTCTGCACAGTGTGTTTGCAGCTCTGTGTGAGAGCAGGCTCTCCCCTGTTTGGGATTGAGACAATCCTGGAATATCCTGAGCTGGAAGGGACCCACAGGGATCACCCAGTCCCACCCCCGTCCCTGCCCAGACCCCCCAACAACCCCAGCCTGGGCATCCCTGGCATCGCTGTCCAAACGCTCCTGGAGCTCTGGCAGCCTCGGGGCCGTGCCCATTCCCTGGGGAGCCTGGGCAGTGCCCAGCAGCCTCTGGGGGAAGAGCCTTTCCCTGATCTCAGCGTGAGCCTGCCCTGGCCCAGCTCCAGCTGCTCCCTGGGTCCTGTCTGTGTCCCAGGGAGCGGAGATCAGAGCTGTAGCCCCCGATGTGTTCTGACCTCACACTTCTCTACCAGAACAAACCCAGTGCCCTCAGCAGCTCTTTCATGGTCCTTCCACACCCTTCCCCATCCCCATGTCCCTTCTTTGGATGCTGTCAGCTTTTTATCTTTTTTATATTGTGGCGCCCAAAAGTGCCCCCAGGACTCCAGTACAGTTTAACAGCAATGAAAGAAAACAGTAGATTTCAACTTTGATCTCAAAAGCTGTCTCAGGCCCCTGATACTGCCTCGAAATGTCTTTGCAGTTCTTGCTTTATGACTTGTGTCAAACATGGAGAGAGTGAGACTGAGCCCCTGGGGTCAGGTTCTGTGTGAGAAGCCACACAGCAAGCCAGAAATCTTTGCTCCAGATCACCAGAAATTTACAGTATTGAGGACGGAAATACTGAGAGTTGAGTCTTGGGAGCTGAGCCAGGAAAGCAGCACCTCTGCCATGGGCAGATTTGGCACGTGGAGAGAGCTCGAGCAGCTTGCAAGAGGTCCCAGCAATGTGTGTGTGGAGCTGGGAGGAGCATGAGTTGCAGTGTCGTGTTTGGAGTCCCCCTGGGTGAGGATGTAGGAATAGACTGGAGTTTTTGGTGACTGAGGTTTCTTTTCTGTTTTTGGCCACATCATTTCAGTTTGTTACTCGCCTGTGGTTTGTTCTACAGGCCTGTTTCCTTTCTCTCCTACTATGGTGTCACAGTTATCTTCAGCAGAGGCTCAGCAATAACTAAACTTGAGCTTAGATACTTAAACTTCAGTTCAGAGTAGATACACGGCAGAAATCCTTCCGTGTGAGGGTGGGCAGGCCCTGGCACAGGGTGCCCAGAGCAGCTGTGGCTGCCCCTGGATCCCTGGCAGTGTCCAAGGCCAGGCTGGACACTGGGGCTTGGAGCAGCCTGGGACAGTGGAAGGTGTCCCTGCCCTTGGCAGGGGTGGCACTGGATGGGCTTTAAGGTCCCTTCCCACCAAGACCTCGTCTTCCTTTGCCTTCAGTGTCTGCCTCAGAGTTTGTACCAAAACCAAAGTGAGGTTGGTGTCACCTTCTCTAAACTGGGAGAACAGATCACTCCAAGCTGTGGGGAGATGGAGAGGCTGTAGGATGGAGAGGGTGCAGCCCTGCAGACGCCGAGCTGTGGGGTTGCTGCTTTTCCTCGTTGTTGCTGCGGACACAGCTCAAGGTGGGTCTGAGAGAGACAAACTCTGCTTTTGGGGGTTTGTGTTGATGAGGAGGGGAGGGGAGGTCACTGCTCTGCTTCTTGTAACTGCTGTGGCAGAGCCAGGAGCCCAAGGCAGGACAAGGGCAAAGCAAACCTCTCCGAGCTCTTGGGTTCTCTTCATTCCCAGATATTCTGATTCCTGCCCAAGTCCAAGTTCATTGTGCTGTGCAGGATGCGAGTTTAATCAGGTTTTAGTGCTGGTTTAGCTGAGTGTTTCTAGGGCTTGAGGATGAAGCCAAATGCTCTGCATTGAGAAAGTGATGGATGTTCAGCACAAGATTCTCTTCAGGAACTGGCACGAAAAGTGCTTGCTGAAGCCGAGGGAGGAGCAATTCACAGCTTGGCTGGAAGAGGGAGAAGTGCTCACTGCTGGTCTGTCACTTCATCCTCATGAGTGAGTGTGGGAGCTCCCGAGATCAGCCAGGCTGCAATTTCAGATAGTTTAGATGGGCTGGCCTTGAAAAATTCATATTTTGGTGCCTGGAACAAAAGCTGAAGGTGGCAGGAAGTGGCAGCAGTAGCAGGGAACTGAAGTGACACCACCCTGAGCTCAGAACTAATTTTGGTTGTGACCTTGAGCAGTCCCTGGGCCACACCAGAGCTTTTTGTGTCACCTGCTTTGGGAGGTTCTTCCTTGCCCGTGGAGAAGTTGGGTCTGGCACAGGTCTGCTGTGGAGCACCTGTGCCACCACCTTTAAAGAGCCACCCTGGAGGTGTCAGTGAGCCCCTCAGTGCCTGCCCAGCCTAGAGCAGGGCTGGGAGGGCAGGGGGCTCAGGGAGTGCTCATTCCTGGTGGTGTTGGAGCTCTGAGCCCAGCCCTGAGCTGGGTTTGTGGCTCTGAGGGCACGGGGAGTGTCCGGAGCAGGCCTGGCCTGGGCAGAGTAGGAACTCCTGGAGTAACTCCTGAGTAAGCCACACCTTCCACGCGAGAGGGAGGCACTCCCAGAGTCAGGTGCTGTCTCCTCAGAGGTGCTTTGGGGTTTAATTCTGTTCTCACAGTGACTCCTCTCACCTGGGAGCCCTGTGGTTACCTCCAGAGGGTCTGAGGCCTTAGGGATGTAAATATGGACAGGAGGGGTTGGAATCTGCCTATCAGGGAATCCTCCCCTTGCCCAGAGGAGAGTGTGCAGAACTCTTCTGTGTGATGATAATGTTTTCATACTTTAGGTGTGAAAATAAAAAATGGGAGAAATCTCGTTTTTCTGGCAGCACGCAAAGAACTTTCTTCTGTGTCACCACTAAAACTCTGTGAGGGGATGAACACCTGGGAATCTGAAAGAGACGTAGCTGGAAAGCATCAATATGAATGGATTTTTCTGCTTCTTTTTGCACTTGAAAGAAAGGTGAAAGTTACAGGCTGAGTCAAGCTTTTACCCTTTATTTCAATCAATTCAGTTATTGCTAAATATGGCTACACACAGGTAGCCCAGGTGACAGAGCTGCCTCCAGCTGCTCCTTGGCCCCAGTGTCCCACGCGGGATGCTTGAGTTATCCACTGAGAGCCCCCTTGAGACTGGAGCACAGGTAAATCTGCCTGTCTGAAGGGCAGGATTGTGTCCTAAGTCCCTCCTCATTCCTTCCTTTCCTCAGGCCCCACCATTGTGGCTTGGGTGGCAGTGGCACATTGGAAAGGCCTGGCCTGGGTGAGCTCGGGGTGCCAGCCCAGGCTCCACCAGCACTTGGCCCACACTGGGGCACAAATTGAGAGATGAACTCTTGGAAGCTTGTCCTGAGGAGGATGAATGGTACCTGCTGGTGAAATTCGGTGCTTTCATGGAGCTGTGATAAACCCCAAAGTCTTAGACTGCCAACCTACAGCCTCTGCACTGTCACATTCCCCAGTTGCATTTTGTATTGGAATTTTACCTGCTCCCACCTGCGTCCTCCTGCTGGCAGTGCCAGCAGCCCACGTGCTGCCTCTCCTGAGAGCAAGTTCCTGCCTGTTTCCTCTCCCAGCCCCAGCTCTTGCTTCCCTCTGGCAGAGGCAGCTTTAGGTGCAATATCCTGATGTTTCTGTGAGTGGGTTTTGGAATAAACCTACACACAGGATGTCCATGGGTTGCTGCTATGGATTCTGTGAAAGGTGATCAGGAAAAGCAAGTTCAGAGTTACTCAGGGGATCCTCTGATTCCTGCCCATCTCACGGAGCTGCTCAGGGTGAAACTACTACTCCCATGCTTTTTATTTTGCTCCTCTTAGTGCTGGTTTTTCCCCAGGTAAGTCAGTGCTGGAGCAGCCCTTGTGGGTTTATCTGTGATGAGCAGTGGTTGTGTCTGCACACAGAGATAGCAGATTCCAGCTGTAGTGTGCAAACGTCAGTGCTTTGTGCCTTAGTGCACAGCCACATTTGTCAGCTGACAGGGCTGATGCGATGAGAAAACCTCGCACTCTCCAATAACCTGAGCACAGGAACTTCCTGCGTTGTTACATTTAACCAAAGCTCTGATAAAAAGTACTACATTAATTTTTCTAATGGAGACGAAATTCCGCATTATCATCATTTACGTTTTTGGATAGTCTTTGATTGACTCTGGTGGGAAGGGAGGTGAATCAGTATCTTGTACTTTAGGGAAAGATCTAGGGGAGAATTGAATTGTACTTCCTTGGAATTCACATCACCCGCCCTTAGTCGGAGATGTTGATCTTGAGAACAACAAGCAGAGAACAGCCCAGGAAGGGCTGAACATGACAAAACAGTGCAGAGCATAAAGAAATCCTCTTTGCTGTGTTCATCATTCTGTCTTCATCTTGGATTGTTTCCACCCTTCTCCTCCACCTGGAAGTCACAAGCATCCTGCAGTGGCAGGTACTCTGGGTTCTTCTGCCAGGAGTAGTCTAAGAACAGCTTTTGCTGGGAGCAGCTCTGACCTTGCTGAAATCACTGCTGAAGCCTCCCCTGACTCTTGCAGTGCCAGAATTTCACGGTGGCAGTGGTGAGGCAGGGACTGAGCCTGGTTCACTGTCCCCAGAGCTCGGGTAGTACAGGACAGTCAGGCCAGTAAAGCCCCTGCTCAGGGCTGGGAACGAGATCCTGGCCGGCTTTCCCTCTCTGCCCCTCTCTGCAGTCCTGCTGGGCTATGTCATGCTACTATGTTACAGCATTGTTCCATGTATTTTTTTTTTTTTTTGGAAGTAATGCCGGATATTGGCAGTCAGGGGCGATGGAGCGAGGTGAGCAGTGACCAGTGGACAGAATGAGTTGTTACGGCCTCGGTCTCAATGTTTGGAGCAGCTCTAAGCATCCGTTGTTGTTTGTGTGTTTTAGGTGGTCCACTTGCAGGATGTCCTGGCCCTGGATGCTGGAGGGTGCAAGCCTAAGGTATAGGTGTGGTGTACTTCAGTCAGAGCAGGGAGGCTGTGGTTTCACAGTCTCTCAGCACATTTCGTGTGTTTTTGCTTTGCTTCTCTGCAGGTGCTGCTGCTGCCCTGGGCGTGCCAAGGGCCAGAGGCGAGCAGGTGAGTTGGCATTTAGGTGGGGTGGCTGATAGGCCAGCGGTCTATGGCAGCGTGCTGAGCGTGTCCCTTTTCATTGTGCAGGTTTGTCCTGGCCACCTCCAGAGTCAGATCAGGATTTGAGGTGAGCCGGGGCAGTGGTGTGGAGTAGCCCGGGGATGCTCTTCTGGAGGGCAACAGTGACGTTTTCTGTTTTGTTGTCTTAGGTACCGTGAGCAGGTGTGGAGCTGAAGTTTGGAGGGAGCAGGTAAGCGCTGAGCCTCGGCAGTTTCGAGGGAGGGGGCCTTGCGGAAGGGGTCTCTTTTGGCGTGTGTTGTCAGAGGCTGAATTTTCTCCTTGTTCTCCGTCTTTCGCAGCTGCCAAAGCGGACCGTGGGGAACGTGTTGACATCTGAGGTGCTGATGCATTTTTTCTGCCAAGGATGGATTTTGTCCGTTTGTCTTCAGAAAGCTAAGTGTTGGAAGTGGTGGCTGGGAGAAGGGAAAGGCCTTTGGAGTTCCAGGAGGTAATTGGAAGTTAGCTTAGAGGAGAGGGCTGTTGTGGGAGGGCCCCTTGGAAGTAAAGGGAGAGGGTTTCTCCTCAGCATCACCCGAGCCTTTGCTGGGCAGGGCAGTTCCCACCCATCTCTGTCATCGGCCTTTGAGTCTCGACATCATCGTGGATCTTTTTGCCCGAGGAGCTCGCCTTCGGGTCTGGCACGATCGCCACGGTCTCCATTTCACCTACTCGCTGGCATAGCCACCCGCGGGCATCTTGGCCACTTGCTGGATGGTCAAAGGTAAGGGATCAAAGGTCGGGTTGTCAAGGAATGGGTCAAGGGGTCAAAGGTCAGGGGGTAAAAGGTCAAGGCTTGGGCTCAGGATTAGAGGTTCCAGCATGATTTTCCATGGTGGTTCCCAGTGTGGGGACACGGGGTGTGGGGTCAGTGGCGCCGGGGGCGGGCAGGAGCCCCGTGGGCAGTGGCCGGCAGCGGCGGGGACGCCTCCGTACGGTCGCGCCCCTCCAGTGCCAGCAGAAGCCCCCCTGCGCCGTGCGGTGCCCGGCCCCACTCCTTGCCCTCCCCGCCGCTGCCTTCCCGCACTCCCACCGCACCCCCTGCTCCCCTCCAGCCCAGGGAAATGCAGGAAAACACAAAATCATCGAGGTGGAACAGTCACCGGAGCTGCCCGAGCCATCCCCCCGCCTGAAGGCAACAGCTGCCCAGAGCCAGGGGCACCCAGCAGGATGCAGCTCCTCTTTCCCAGGAGCTGGAGGCAGGGGGAGCAGGGAGAATTTCAGCTCCCAGCAGCTTTCTGTGAGTGCTGGATGGACTCTGGGCTGAGCCAGGTGGGAGGTGTGGGTGGTGTTCATGTCCCCAGGAGCTGCTCAAATCCACCTTAAACTCCTGGAATGGTCTGTGCTGGCAAGAACCTTACAGACCATCCTGTTCAGCCCCTTGCCATGGTCAGGGACACCTTCCTGGGGTGTCTGTGCCAGAGTGGTGGAATGGGCAGGACTTTCTCCCTGAGCCCAGTCCCGGGCAAGATTGGGGTTCCCATGGGAAGAAGCCTGTGAGCTGCATTTCCGGACCTGGGAGCCTTCATGCCCGGGAGTATTTCCAGTACTGCTCTTTGGCTTTTTCCATAACTGGGCATGATGTTTCTCCCCAGAGCAAGGTGGTTTTCCCTGGATTGTTGGGGTAAGACACTGGCTGTTTGACAGCTCTGTTGTCTCTTTGTCCTGAATGGAAGAGTGAGGAACGGGGGATGCTCCCGACTGTCCCAGGGATGTGGGAACAGCCCAGTTCCAGTGAGGAATGTGACACCCAGCTCGTGGCGTGTGCCCTGAGATGGTCTTTGCTGTTGTTTTGTCCTTAGAGCCTGTTGGAGTGCTGGCCTGGATTTGGGAGGAGCCAAGTAGCCTGGAGCAGTGAGGTTTTTCCTGTCAGAAATCCATGCTGGGGATGTTTTCCCTGGCTGTCCCAAGGGGAAGGAACAGCTCTGGAGTTTTTGCAGCCACAGGCTGGGGATGCATCCCCTGAAAACCAGTTCAGGATCGTTCATCTGACTCTGTCCCTGACCTGTGGCTTCCAGGGAGCCTTCTGGTCTTCTGGGTATTCCCAGGAGAGGATATTCCACCACCTGACTTTTAAGCCAGGAATTCCAAACCCAGTAAGTTGGTCACATTCTATGGGAGCTGCCCCAATGGTGGGATGGCAGAGGGCACACCCCACGCTGCTGTTTGGGACATTCCTGACTGGAACGGGAGCCAGCTGGGCATTTTGGAGCACTGAGGCCACCAGGGCAGCCTTGAGTGGCATTCCCAGGCAATGCTGAGGCATCCCATGCCTGTGGCAACACATGCCTGATGTGGAGCAGAGAGAGGAAGGGAGAAATTCTGAGTTGATGGGAGGAATGGAATTGGGCTTTCCAGAATGGAATTGGTATAGGTGCTGATGGTATCATGGAATCATGGGGTGGCTTGGAAGGGACACAAAGACCCTCTGGGCTCTGTTATCCCATCCCGTGGCAAAGAACACGTCCAAAACTGCCTCCTCACCCCCATGGAATGGCAGTGGGTGTTGGGAGCTCTGGCTGGAGCACCTGGAGACCAGGTAAGAATAGCAGTGGCATTGTTTTGGCTGCTGCTGGATGTGGTTTTCTCTTGTCAAGATGTTCCTCTGATTGATGTTTTCACAGTAGCTTGCTAGGCCTCATTTGAGGATAATTCCAAGAATTTGGAAGTCGTTGGAAAAGAATGAGGAAAAAAGGTGAACCTGATCCATTTCTAGTAATTCTGAACTTCTCTTGCAGCACCGTTCCAGGGGAAAGCTGGTGAAAGGATAAAGATGCAGAGGAACAAGTGTTGTAAACCCCCCTGCTTCCCTGACAAAGCAAACCTTTCTGCAATCCCAGTAAATCTCTTGGAGAAACTGTGAGATCATAAGGTTTCCTAGGAAAGGAAAACTAAGGACAGAGATGAGGAAATAGGCTTCCAATTAACAATGATTTGATGGAGGTAGGAATGATTCCTGTATGTTTGATGCACCCCTTTTTATTCCTGGGATAATTTTAAATGATTTCTTTAAAAAATCATTTCGATTTGGGAATTCAGATTAGAGAGGAAACGATGCAAAATAAATGCAGGGAGAGATCACAGAATCATCCTGGAATGGCAGAATAGTTTGGGTGGGAAGGGACCTTAAGGATCACCTCATTCCATCCCCAGGGTGCTCCAAGCTGCGGCCAGCCTGGCCTTGAACACTTCCAGGGATGGGGCAGCCACGATTTCCCTGGGTTTACGGGCACAAGAGGAAATTTCCAGCAGGAACTGAGGGGTTTCCCTTGCTCTGCCTGGCCCTAGCAGGGCTTTGGGAGGCAGAGGGTGTGGGAACAGGAGCTTTGTCCACTGCCTTGGGGGAGTCTCTGATGTCCCAAAACCCAGCAGAGCAAGTGGTTGTGGTTTAACATCCCGTTCAAAGGAGATGCCAGGCCAGGAACGGGAATGGACTGCAGAGCAGGGATGGTGGCCAGCAGAGGGGTGAGTGTCCAGGGGGTCCCAGCAGTCCATCCCTGCTGCCCAGGTTTGGGATGAGCAGGCTGGTGAGTGTCCCTGTGCTTGCTCTGCAGGATGAGGAAGCCAGGCCTGCTGAGGAGGAAGATGAGGAAGTGTGTGAGGATGGAGACAGCGGCCACCAAAGGCTGGGGAAGGCACAGATCCAGGTAGGAGACGTTGCCTTGCGAGGAGAGGGACTTGTCTGTCCCGTTGGAATTTGGGGCGTGAGGCCAGTGGAACAAAGGCTTTGATTCCATTTTCTTGCTCGGGTTTTCACGTGCCTTAAGAGAGCTTTGTGAAAATGTCATTATCCCTGATTGAGTCTCTGAAAAACAGGGATTGAAGCTTTCAGAAGGGGCCCAACCCTGCCTGCATGTATCCAAGTGCAGCCCCCACTCCCTGTTTTTGTGTACAGCTGGGATGAGACCTCAGCTGCTGTTACTTGCCAGCTCACAAGTTGTGTAGCTCAGAGCCTCAGCCATGAAGGGCCAGGCTGTGTTTAAAACAGCCCAAGGTGCCAGAGAGCTGGAGTCATTTCCTAGCAGGTAACTTGACTTGGAAGCTGCATTCTAAAATTTGTCCACATTTAATTGATGTCCCACATGGAGACACCTAAAGAAGCAGAGGTGGGGTGTTCCTAAGAAAAGAGCATCTAAATTCTTTGGTGGTAGAGGGCTTAAAGTCTGAGTGGAGGTGCCTTTAGGACACTTCCATTCCAGTATCTGAATGGAATTTAAATGAGGTAGCCAAATCCTGACAAGCTTGTATGAACTCCAAAGCCTCTGCAAGTGGTTTACAGCCAGGGAAGGAGATAAGAGTCTGGAGTCTCTCCCCAAAACCTGGCTGCTGGTTTCTTTGGCCAGGCATAGGAATAATTGCGTATTCCCTGGGGCTCTCCTTATGGGGAGAGGTTTACTTATGTGCCCTGGGTTTATTCAGTGCATCTTCAAAGTGATGGAAACTGATTGCATTGAAATGCCAGGGGTGCCAAATGTTTTCCCCAGCCAGAGCTCGGAGCCAGCCCAGTGGGAAGGGGTTTAGTGGCCATTTTCCCGCTCCCTCGGGGCAGCAGCACTGGAGCACTCGCAGCCACCCGTGCCCGAGGTGCCGAGTACTGGCAGGAGGCAAAGCCAGGGACTGGGCAGGAGGAGCTTGCAGTGCTCCTGGAATCGCAGAGCTGGAGCTGTGGGTTAGACCTCCCAGGAGCTGCTGCCTCACTCAAACCTTGTTTAAAGCTCAGCATCCCTCCTGCTCCCTTGGAATGATTGTTGCTTCTGTTGTTGCTCTTTCCCGATCCATTATGATTATTATTGTAAATTCCCACTCCATTTCTTCCATAGCCCTTTGCTTCCCAGAGGTGGTGCTTTAGGCAAGCCCCTCCAGCCTGGGAAGGGGCTTTTGGCTCCAGACTCAGTCCCAGTCCCCATGAGCAGCTGGAGCTGTGCTGTCCCCAGCAGGTGCCTTTCCTTCCTTCCCTGCTGCACTTTGGCTTTTTGAAGGCTCTCTAGGGGGCTGAGGGGGAAGTTCTTTGTCATTCCAGGGCAGCATAAGCCCTGATCCCACTAAAAGCAGGAGGAATCATTCCATCCTTGGTTTTGGATACACCTTTGGTGTTTTCTCTCTTTTGCTGACATTGTGTGGTGAAGCAGCAGCTCCCTGGAATAATTTTTAGTTGTAAAACAATGAATTCCCTGCTGGAATCCCAGTCCCAGCCCCCCAGATCAAGGTGCAGTTTAAGGCCTTACACCCTGACCAGGACAAGTTCCTGTCCTTAGACATGGAAAACAGGGGAAAACTCAGACTGGATTGGAGCCAGCATCCAGAATGGGGAGAGTGAGGCAGCGTGCTTGGCCCAGGCTGGGGCTGGTACAGGGGGTGTTCCCTGTAGGATGACACCTGTTTGGAGCAGATCCTTCTCTTCCTTTGTCCAAAGTCCAATGGCAAAGGACTGAAGAACCCACAAGTGGGGCCTGGAAGGAAAACGATTCTGTTAAAATTAGGCAAAGAATGCACTAAGAAAAAATGGACATTCTTTTTAGGTATGAAAGTAAGTAGGGGAAAAATGTTGAAAAAGAGCTCTTTTATTTGGTGCCACCTCTCATTGTTTTATGGATAAAACCCTCTAGTGAGCAATCAGAACAGGAGTGGGAAAGCCAGGAGCCTTTGACTTCCACAGTGGACTTAATTGCCATGCTTAATTTCAACAATTTCTTCTCTCTCTCAGGACAGGAAGCCCCACTTAACTTGTCCCATCTTTGCCAAAAGCTTTGGTGTTTGAGCAGCCAAACCCAAGGGGCTCTGGCCCCACCAGCCTGTACTGGAGGGCCCCTGGTCCTGCCTGTGGTGTGGGATGAATCCCCAGTTGTCCCCAGAGGGGGCTGCCCTGGTCCCTGCAGTGCCCAGCACCTGAGACACACAGAGAGCCCTGTCCAAAGGGGCTCCTTGTCAGGAATGTGGCAGCAGCCCCAGGAGCAGGCTGGAGGTGAGAACTGGGGCTGTGTTTGAGACTGACCAGCTCAGCTCAGTGTTTACCTGTGGGGGGAGTTTGGCCCCCCACACTGAGTTGAAGCTGGATCAGGGTGACAGATGCTGCATTTTGGGCACCCTGAGAGTTTCTCTCCCCCTTGGAGATTTCCTGCGGGGATGGGGCAGAGCAGGGAGCAGAATTAACCCTGCACCTCCCGTGGGCACTGCTGGCCTTTGTCTCTCTGCTGTGCCATCAGCCTGTGGGAATTTGCTGCTGCCGCTGCCACCCCACCTGGGGGCTGCGTGCTCCTGGCAGCCCTTCCCAGCCCCACACCCGAGCTCCAGCGCTGCCTCCAGGCTGTGTTGGGAGAGTTTGCTGGGAATGTGCCTCATCCCTGGGAGTATCCTTTCCTTCCAGAGTGGCTGGATGGAGCTTCTGGGCTTGTCAGCTTCAGAGTTTGCTTGCAAAAGTCACTGCAGGGAAGAATGACAAGGAGGTTTGTCAGAGTGCTGCTGTCAGACCCCACCTGCCAGTCTGTGCTTTGGCTTGGAGGTTGTTGTGTATTGGCCCTGCAGGGAATGAATGTCCCCTTCCCACCTCAGCCCAGCAGATCCCAAGGGCTCTTCCTGGAGTACTTACTCTTTGCTTCCCTTTGGGATAACTTAATCTGCACCCTTCCAGGAGCAATTCCTTGGCTTCTCCTGGAGAAAACCCCATGGCAGAGGCAGTCTGCAAAGGAGCCCAGAGCTGTGCTTGGAGCAGGGAGTGCTGAGAGCTGCGTGTGCCTCTGCTGCCCCAGGCTGGCAATATCCCCATGGAACAGACTGGGCAAATGGCATTAGAGGGAGCACAATCCCTTCCTGGAAGAGGTTTTCTCCTCTGCAGATCAGGCACGGGGCAGGAAGGGAACTTTGGAGATCAGCTGCTTTCCCCCAGAAAGCATCACTCACACCAGCATGGATGACATGACCTGTGCCCAGCGCTCACCATGCACCCGGCCAGAATCAAGAGCAAAGGTGGGTTTGGGTGTGAGCACTTGAAATAACTTTGAAAGAGAAGCAATCACCTTTTGCTGCTTCTTTCTTTCTTGCAGATGCTGGGATTGCCTCTGGGCACATGGGCTGAGCTCTCCCTGCAGGGAACTGTCAGGCCTTAACAGCTGTGAGGTTGTGTTCTTCTCAGTGGGGAACTGGAAATAATTATTAATTAATTGCAGAAATGTTTTCTGAACCTTTCCCCTTTCCTGGTAGATCTTCTCTCTCTGCCTCTGAATTTACAGCTGTTCCCTGGTGTCATTGGCCCTGCCTGAATTCCTTGCAGCTCCTCACTGGGAAAACCTGGGATGACTTTGAGGGGACAGAGGAGACATTTTCAGCTGAAAACCTGGGGTGACTGAGAGGGGACACAAGAATTGTTTGTGTAGGAAAATGGGAGGTGATGTCAAGCAGAGCAAGGTGGCATTTTTGAGGGAAAAGCTGAGGTGATGTTTAGGGGAAAGAATGCACATTTTTGGGGCAGAAAAGAGTTAATATTGTACAGGAAGGAAAAACTGGGGGGTAAAACTTGATGTAATCTGTAGGGGACAGAATGAATATTTTGGAGCAAAAATGAGGTACTCAGTAGTAGACAAAGAAGGAAAATTTTGGAGGCCAAACTTGACAAAGTCTCAAGAGCAGAGAATGAACACTTGGAGGGAAAAAGGAGGTGATGAATACTGAGCATGTGGGGAAAATTTGGGGGCTAAATCTGAGCTAATCTCTAGGGGAGAGCATGAACACACTGAGGTAACATGAGGGAATCAGTTGTGGGCAGATAGGGAAACTTGTGTAAAAATAATATTAAATAAGCTGTAGAAAGAACATTTTGAGGTAAAAATGAGGTAAGCAGTAGTAGACAGATGGAAAACTTTGGGGGTAAATCTTGATAGAAGCTACATGGTAGAAAGGAAATAAATATTGAAGGAAGAATGAGGGAATCAGTAGTGGACAGGTAGGGGAATTTTGGGGGGTCAAACTTGAAATGATCTAAAGGTTGAGAATGAATCTTTTTTGGTAAAAATGAGGTAATAAGTTGTGGACAGTTAAGGAAAATTTTGGGGGTTAAACTTGAGGTAATCTCTAGGGAGAGTGTGACCACTGACATGAACTGAGGCAATCACTGGGGCTAGGCAAGGAAATTTGGGGTGTAAAACTTGGGAAGATCTGTAGGGCAAAGAATGAACATATTGAGGAAGCAATGAGGTGATCAGTAGTCAAGATGAGGTAGAATGTGGGGGGCAAACCCTGAGGTAATTATGTAGGAACCATAAGTGGTTTTGAGAAAAAATCTGACCTAATTTGTAGGGGACAGAATGAACATTTTGGGGGTAAGACAGACATAACCTGCGTGGTTTGGGTTTTAAAATCTAGTCAGTGCACAGGGGACAAAATAGACATTTTGGTAATAAAATCCGAGTTCATCAGTAGAAGAAAGAACTCATGTTTTGAGGTAAAAAGGAGGTGATCAGAACTGGGCAGGTAGGGAAAACTGAGGGGGTAAAATGTGAGGTCATCTCTAGGAGAGAGCAGGAGCATCCTGAGGTAAACGGAGGGAATTGCTGTGGACAGGTGGGTAAATCTGGCAGGTAAAACTTGAGGGAATCTCCATGGTAGAAAATGAGTATTTGGAGGTAAAAATAAAGTACTCAGTCAGTGGTGGAGATGTACGGAAAATGTTGGAGGTAAAATCTGAGGTGATCTGTAGCAGAGAGAATGCACTTGATGGGGTAAACTGAGGTAATCACTTATGGACAGGTAGGGAAGTTCAGAGGGGTAAAAATTGAAAGCATCTGTAGGGCAAAGAATGAAAAGATTGAGGTGGAAATGAGGAAAGAGGTAGTGGACAGGTGGGGAAAGTTTTGGGGGCAAATCTTGTGGTAATCTCCAGAGCAGAGAAAGAATGCTTCCTTGTAAAAAATGAGGAACTCAGAAGGAGGCAGATGGGGACATTTTGGGGGTAAAATCTCAGGTCATCTCAAGGTGAGGGAAGGACTATTTGGAGGTCAACTCAGCACTCACTGTGTCTTCCTTCCTTGGCATCAGCTGGCAGGGAAGGGAGAAGAGGCCTCAGGCTGGAGAGGGGCAGGAGAAAGGCACTGTGGGCAAAGGCACCTCCCTGGCATCCCCAGGGTACCTGTGGGGAACACAGCGGACACTTTGGGAGCAAAGGGAGGTGATGGCATTGTCCCTTTGGGGGATGCTGGCATTTAGATCATTCCATCCATTTGCCTGCTGACATTTCCCAGCCCAGGGGCTTTGGCTGCCAGGGCAGCACAAAGACTGTTCCCTGGGTGGTGGGCAGATTTGGGGGTTGGCTTTGCTAGTTCAGATGAATTCTACCCAAAGCCCTGAATTCCCTGCTGAATTGCCACTGGCATAGCCTCCCAGCGCCTCCTGGAGCATGGATATTCCCATGCAGAGCTGCCTATTTAACACCAGCTGTGTCAAGACCCAGCAGAGCTTCCAGGGAAGCTCAGCAGGGTCAGGGCAAGGACAGCTTCATGTTCCATAGAATTTGCTGTTTGTAACCCTCATCCCCCAGCCCCCCCCCCAATGTCCCTGGGGGCACCTGACAGAGTTCCCTGGAATTCAGCTGCCTGCACCCCCCGAGCTGGGGCTCCAGGTGATATTTGAAAGCAGGAACAGGCACTGGCTGGACACGCTCCCAGCCCGTGCTGAGGCAGCCCCTGTGCCCACGGGAGGACTTCTCTCCCTGCAGGAGCTGATTTCATTCCAGAGCCTCAGGAGTGGCCTCTGCAAGTTCTTTTCCCTCAGGAAAGGGATGCACATCCCTGCCTTCAGGGCACCTGCAGTGGGAGCCACCTGGGAAAGCTTTCCATCAGTTGTGCAGTTCCAGCTGGCTCCCCAAAAACTCCCAACTCAATCCAAAGAGATTTCTCTGACTCTGACCTTTCATTTGAAGGCATCTCTGAGGGCATTGCTTGGCATTTCATTGCTGTGGGCGAAGCTTGCCTTGGCCTTAACACTGCTGAGGGATGATGGCCTCAGGCTTGAAGGGAAGGCATTTTGGGTGGCTGGGACATAGCTGGCAGGTGTGTGGGAGGTCAGCACTGGGAATTGCTGTCTGAGCCCCTCTGCAAACAGCCCATTCTGACATTGCCCAGTGCCAGCTGTTCCTTGGGGCATTTTTGGGGTGTCAGTGGGGTCTGTCGGGACTGAAGCATCTCTGGGTGCCTGTTCAGAGCAGCCCCTGGCCGAGGGGCTGCGGGCAGCCCTTTATCCATGTCCATCCCAGCGCTGCCCGGGCAGCCCAGTGCCCGTTCCAGGGATGTGTGTTTGGCACACTGCGTGCCACGGGCAGGACACTGCAGGCACAGCTCCTCTCTGCAAATCCAAAGCACAAGAGCTGCTGCTTCCCTTCCTGGGCCTCCTGGCCTTCTCCTTCCCCCCATTCCCTGCCAGCTGGGACACACGGAAGGAGCACCAAGGAACACTCCTGGCAGTGAGCAGGAGTCGCTGAGAGCTCTGTGCAGCTCTGGGCCACAAAAGCTGGCCCTGCCTCAGCAGCCCCTGGGATTTTGGGCTGTGAACACTCACCTGTGGGAAAGGCCCCTCTGCGGGCAGGAGCAGCCCTGACCCTCTCCAGAAGAGCTTTGGCTGTGGAGCAAGTGAACCCTCAGGACTTGCCTTGCTCATTTCTCCCTGGAAAGGGCCATGGAACAAGCACCTTTACAGCTGTTGGGTAAATCCTGGAAAGGGCAGGAAATCAGGGTTATGGGAAGAGTTCAGTGCTGTCACACAACTGCTCACCTGTGTTGTTGCATGATCAGGTGCTGGCCATGGAGCTCTGCCCTATGGCAATTACAGGGGCTGGTGTGGCAAGCAGCATTAGCATAAAAGAAGGAGTTGTATTTGCATAGGAATGATCTTGCTGGCACTTGGCATTCCTATCCCAGGCAGGACATTGCCAGGAGCTGAGATTGGCTTGGCTGGAGCAGGGTGCTGAGAGTGCCCAGGTGTGGGTTCAGTGGCCAGAGGAGCCATTCACATAAGGGTTCGACTTGGTGGTCCTTGTGTACCTATTGCCACTCAGGATCTCCTGTACTCTGGAAACAAAGAAGAAACATTTTTCCCTGGCCTTTTAAAGCCAGAGGTTTTTGCAGTGGAGCGTGCAAGCCGCAGAGAAAGCGGGGGGGAGGAAGGAGAGCATCAGGTCTCAAGCGGCAGTTGTGGGATGAGCGGCTCAAGCAGCAGCGAGCCCCGGCGAGGCCCCGGTCCCGCAGCGGGCGCAGTCAGAGCAGGAGCGGCAGCAGCGGCCTCGGCGCCAGCGGCCGGGCCGGGGGAGCGGCTCGTCCCGCTGCAGCCGCGCTGGTTGGGCGGGGCCGCGGCGGGCGGGAGGCCCCCGGGGGAGCGGCCCGGGGCAGGGGGAGCGGCGGCCTCGGCAGTGCCGGGGCTGGGGGAGCTCCGCGTCCCCGCGGGGGCTGCGGGCGGGGCCGGGCCGGGAGCGCCGGCGCTCCGGTTGCGCCAGGGGGCGCCCCACAGGGCGGGCGGCGCTGAGGGAGCGGCGGCCTCGGGGGGGGCCGGGGCGGGCACGGGCGGTCCCCGCGGCCCGGCCGCTTCCAGGCGCGATCCAGCGCCTGCTGCGGGGAAGCGCCGCCCTCCCGGCGGGCCCGGCACCGGCACGGCCCCGGCTCCCCACGGCCGCAGCGGGAGCGTAGCCGGAGCTCCGGCGGGAGCCCAGCCCCGCGCTGGCCGCAGCCGGAGCGGCAGCGCCGGGCTCGGCGCCAGCGCCAATCCCGGAGCGGCACTTGCCAGCCGCGGCGATCCCGATGCCTAATGCCATCCCCCATCCCACCTCAGTTCTCCGAGCCCGGCAGCCGCACCCCGCCCGCCGAGAGACAAGCGGCTCGGCCCGGGACCCCCAACAGACACCGACAGGACCCAGCCCCGAATCCCAGGGCCCGGGTCCCGTTCCCACCTCAGCGCCTCGGGCTCGGCGCAGCGCCGGGAGTAGCCCCCGGTGCCGGGCTCCGCACAGCGCTCCGAACGACGGTCCCGCCACAGCCCGGGAGGAGCAGGATGAGCATCCACCGCACAAAGCGGAGCGGGTGCGGATCCACCGGCATTTACGGGCGCGGGCGGGGCGGGGCGGGCCTGGCACAGGTGTGAAGGGCGGGGTCCGCACAGGTGCGCGGGGCCCCAGAGCGGCTGCGCGGGGCGGGGCCGAGGGGATTTAAGCCTCGGGAATCGGCGCCGCCGCCATTTGCTCCCTCGGCGCTCCGTGGGAACGGTTGTGGCCGGACCGGGCTCTAGATCTCTGTATTTCCATATTTCTATGTCTCTGTAGTTCTTTTCCTTTATATTTGTGTTAGTTTGTCTTCTTCTAACCCTTCTCCGTTCTCCCCCCTCTGCCTCCCCTCCCCCACCCCCTACACCCCCCCCCTACCCCCCCCCTCTCCCCCCTAGCCCTCCCCTCCCTCCCTCCCCCCCCGGCCCGGTCCCCCCCATCCCCCCTCCCTGTCCCCCTACACACCCCAACCCTGCCCTACCCCTCCACCCTCTCTCCCCTTCTCCACCGTTCCTTCGCCCCCATCCCGGGTCCCCCCTGCCCCCTCACCCTGCTCCCCTTCCCCTCCCAGTTCCCCCCACCTGCCCTCAATCCTCCCCCTCCGTCTGCCACCTTTCCTTCCCCCTCCACCTCCCCCTGTTCCTCTTCCCTCGTTTCCCCTCTGCACCTTGACCCCCCACTTGTGCTCCGTCCTCGTCTTCCCCCCGCCTCCTTTCCTGTCCCCCCATCCCACCTCTCCCTGCACACCCCGAACCCCCCACCTGCGCTCCTTCTTTGACCCCCTCTGCTCCCTTATTCCCATCCTCTGTCCCGTCTTTCCCCCGCAGCCGCGGGGCGCGGGGCACGGGGCGCCGGAGAATAAAGCCCAGAGGGCCGGAGCCCGGCGCCCCTGCCCTCGCCCCACACGGGCCGGGCCCGCTCGGCGGGTCCCCCGTGCAGTACAAAAACAGCGCCGGGGCTCCGGCTTTCCACACATCACACTGGGGATCCCCTCCTCAGGAGGGGTTCCCGGGGGGGTGGTGGGTTTTGGGGAGGGTGGTGGGTTGGGGTGGGCCCCCTCCTCAGGAGGGGGTCCCGGGGGGGTGGGTGGGTTTCAGGGAGGGTGGTGGGTTGGGGTGGGCCCCCTCCGGAGGAGGGGGTCCCGGGAGGGGGTTAGGGTGGGCCCCCTCCGGAGGAGGGGGTCGGGGGGAGGGGGGTGGGGCGGAGGGGGGACTTTCCCCCCGTCCAGTCCCCGCCCCCTCTCCCGGACCCCCTCCTCCGGACGGGGCTCACCCCAGCCCCCTCCGCGGGACCCCCTCCTCCGGACCGGGGCCTCGGGGAGGGGGGTGGGGGGGGGGAAGCAGAGGGGGGTCACGTCACTCTGTGGCATGAACAGACATAGAGACCACAGGCCAAACCAACAGCCCCTCCCACCCGGACCCCCCCACCCCACCCTCCCTCCCTCCGGGGCCCCCGTCCGGAGGAGGGGGTCCCGGGGAGGGGGCTGGGGTGAGCCCCGTCCGGAGGAGGGGGTCCGGGAGAGGGGGCGGGGACTGGAGGGGGGGAAAGTCCCCCCTCCGCCCCACCCCCCTCCCCCCGACCCCCTCCTCCGGAGGGGGCCCACCCTAACCCCCTCCCGGGACCCCCTCCTCCGGAGGGGGCCCACCCCAACCCACCACCCTCCCTGAAACCCACCCACCCCCCCGGGACCCCCTCCTGAGGAGGGGGCCCACCCCAACCCCAACCCACCCCCCTCCCCGAAACCCACCACCCCCCCGGGAACCCCTCCTGAGGAGGGGGCCCACCCCAACCCACCACCCTCCCCAAAACCCACCACCTCCCCCGGGAACTCCTCCTGAGGAGGGGATCCCCAGTGTGATGTGTGGAAAGCCGGAGCCCCGGCGCTGTTTTTGTACTGCACGGGGGACCCGCCGAGCGGGTCCCCCGTGCGAGGCTCCAGCGAGGGCAGGGGCGCCGGGCTCCGGCCCTCTGGGCTTTATTCTCCGGCGCCCCGAGCCCCGCGGCTGCGGGGGAAAGAGGGAACGGGGAGGGATGAGATGGGGTAGGGAGAGGAGTCGGGGTGGGTTGGGGAGAACGAGGGGGGAAGGGAAAGGTCGGGTGAGGGGGAAGGATGATGGTCAGAGGAGGAGGAAGAGAGGGGAGTCGGGTTGGGGAGCGGGGTACGGAGAGGGGAGAAAGGAGGGGTGGGGGAGAAAGGAGGCGGGGGGGGTCGGGGATGCACAGGGGAGCAGGGAGAGAGGGTGGGGGGGCGCTGGGGAGAGGGCAGGCAGGGGGCTGGGAGAGACAGGGAGGGTGTGGGGGAGAGAGAAAGAAACTGGGGGGGGTAGGAAAGAGGTGATAAGCGGGGGAAGAAGGAGGAGGATAAGGGCAGGAGAAACGGGGGGAAGAAAGACGGGGAAGAAAGAGGGGGAGCGGGGGCCTCTCCCGGGCCACGCCGGGGGAGCCCGGCCCGGCCGCAGCCTCCCCGAGCTCTGAGGGAGCAAATGGCGGCAGGGGCGATTTCGGGGGCTTAAATCACCTCGGCCCCGCCCTGCGCAGCCGCCCTGGGACCCCGCGCACCTGTGCGGACCCCGCCCCGCGCACCTGAGCCGGGCCCGGCCCCGCCCCTGAAGCCGCCCCCGGCCCCGCCCGGCCCCGCCCCAGAGCCCCGGCCCCGCCCGGCCCCGGGGCCCGCCCTGCCCGGCACGGGGGCGGCTCCATCGCTCGGGGCCCCGCCCCTCTCTCCCGGGCCGGGCCCGCCCCGCGCACCGGGGCCGCTCCCGGGACCCTCCCCTCCGCTGACAGACACCGCCCCGCTCGCTCCCGCTCCTTGCCACGCTCGGCAGCCACCGAGGCCGCCGCCCTCTCGGCTCAGCCGCCACCGGGCGGCAGCAGCGCCGCCCAGCTCAGCCCGGGGGCAGGCACAGAGCACAGGGAAAAGCCGGCTCCGGGCGCTCTGCAGCTCCTGCAGCCCGAGCGTCTCGGCTCCTGGGGCCAGGCGCTTGCTGCTTTCCTTCCTACAGAAAAACGCCGGCTCGTTATTCTCAAAACCTGCTGATCTCTATTCCCAGCTTCTTATATTCCTGTATGCGACAGAGTAGAGAGAGAGGGCTGGCTCATTTCAAAATGAATTTACATCTAAATCAGTAGCATTTGCCTATAGATGTAAAAATGAAGAACTTAACACGTTTTAGTATTCTGCACACAGCCCTCGCTGGGAGGAATGGTAAAAAGTTAAAAACAAATGAAATTTTAAAAGTAGAAAGTTAGAAACAAAGTTACAACGGCAGAAATTTAGAAACAAACAAAGAGGTAAAATACAAGAAACGAACACGTTTCTAAAGGTAGAAAGTTAAAAACAAACAAAGTTATAAACAAAAAAAAAATTAGAAACAAACAAAATTAGAAAGGTAGAAATTTAGAAACAAAGTCAGAAAGGCAAGTGTTGAGCCTTTGACAGGGTACCCCTCCTTCTCGGACCAGGGTGAAAGAGCAGAGGAGGCTGCTGTTCTGCTAAATTCTTTATTTCACGGTCTCACAGCTGTCTTGAAGGCAGAGTTCGAATGGGGTTACATGATACAGCCAAGCAGCAGCAGCAGGCAAAAACAGCTTCTTCTTTATGCTCCATACACTATATTTTTTCTTATAGAAGTGTGGATTCCATTTGTTCATTGACCAGTAAGATTAACACACGGTTCTAGTTTTCCTTAAACCCATCCTGGTCTAAATCTAACAGTCGTAAGCCTCACACAAGTGTCATCTGCCCTTGTTCCATAAGGAATCCCTCTACAGACAGGGAGTTGTCACCGGCCCCGTGCTCATGGGCTGCAGGGGACACCTGCACTGAGGAGGAAATGGAAATGGGAAAGAGGGAACTGCAACCTGATGGGACGCACCTCTGGCACCACACCTCCTCTTGTTCCTGCTGTCCTGGAAAGCCCCAAGTAAATCCAGTGCCTCAGACCTTGCATCCCTGAACACCAGGAGAGCCGGTGTTTTACCCAGATCCCAGTGCCCTGCACGGCTGCGCTGACACGAGCACAGGCCGATCACTCCGCCCAGCACCATCCCTCATTTTCCTCCCACGGCTCCCCAAGCGTCCCCAAACCACCCCAGCGTGTCTGTGCCAGGGCCAGGGCCTGCCCCGAGCCCGACCAGAGGCTGTCACCCAGCCCTGCACCAGCTCCCACCACTGGGAGAGCTGGGAATGCACTGAGAGCTCGGCTCCCCGGGCTCCCCAGCACCCAAACCGGTCCTCAGACACACAGAAATGCCCAACCTGCCCCTCTGGGCACAGCCAAACACCACAATTCCATCATCCCCAAGCAACTCTGGCACTTGCCTCTTCACCTCCGCCCATTTCCAGTAGCCAGGGCTAGGACCGGGCCGTCAGAAATAGCATTCCCTAGGCAGTTCATCCCAGCACAGAGGAGAAGAGGAGCCTGTCCCTGACCCACACCATGGGCAGGACAAGGGGGGCCCTAGCTGGCTTTGCCTACTCCAACACCACAGCTCTTGGTCCCAAAGATGGGGCGAGTTCAGTGGTTTTTCCTGTCCTGAAAGAGAGCAGAAAAGGGAAGTTAATCCCACTGTGGAATCCAAGACTCCTGCATTTCCTATTTCTGCTCTGATTGCTCACCGTGGAGTTTTATCCATGGAAAAAAAAGGAGAATGACACCATATCAAATAAAAAGTTGATTAATCCACGTAGGGGCTGTGGAGAGGATACAAAGGAGCTTTTCCATGATTTTGGGGCTTGAAGAGGGACTGAATTTCCCTCAAAGCTGGGAAGGGCCTGAGGATAATAAAGCAAAGGAGCAGCTTCATCTCTCCCTGGCAGAGAGCTCGGGGCTCCATTATGGATACAAATCAATCCCAGCAGGATTTCAAAGGGTTTCTTTAGGATGTCAGGTCCCTCTTTATCAGATCCCTGCTGGGATTCAGGGCCTGCCTGGTCACGGAGTGCTTTGATAAGGGCTGGATTTAAATCCCAGATCTGAGAACAGACATGAAAGGTCCCTGGGTTTCTAGGGGGTTGAAAACCTCAAGCTGGATTCGCTGCAGAGCTGAAAAATCAGGGTAAGAGAGAGCAAGGAGTGGCCAGCAGGCCCAGGCTCCTGATCACGCCCCTGGGATCCATGGGATCCATAGGATCCACGGCCTCTGGCACGCTGCTCCAGCACCCTGCAGGGTGACTGACAGCCGGGCAGGGGAAGGAGCCACCAGCAGCTCTGCCATGTGCACCATCATTCACCTTGCACGTGGCCTAAACAGCCACCAAGCACTGATGGACTGACTGAGCCGAAAATATCGGAGAGCTCTCAGTTTGCACTCCAAATTCCCTGCAGCCTGTTCCCTTCCTGATCCATCCCTTGAAGCAGCAAGAGTGGAATTCCTTCCATCGTTGCTCTTTCCCTCCTGTTTTCCACTCAACAAGAAAAAGAGCAGCCACGTGAACAGGAGTAAAAGCCCCAAACCCACAAAAAAGCACATTCTCAGCATCACTAATCCCTGCCAAACTGCCAGGAACCTTCCAAAACTACATCCAAGCTTGGAAACAGGGATCCAGTTGTTTGTTTAAGCAGCTATTGATCCAGTCTCTTCCAGCTAATTAAACTATTCACTATTTAAACTCATTAAACTGCTCATCCTGCTCCTGGCAGCCAGAGGCAAAGAAGAAATTGTGTCTAGATTAAATGGTGTTGGTGAATGTGCCCATCCCAGTCCTTGGAGAGGTTGGAATTGCATCCCTGTTCCTCTGCTCTCTTTTCCTTCCTTTTTCTTGGAGTGATTCCCACCCGGATTCCTCAGCTCCAGCTCTCTGAGCAGCCTCAGGGGGAGCATTTCATCCCCTTGGAGCCAACTCCATTTGTTGCATCCTTCATGCCTCAACCACCCCTAAAAGCAGGCAAGTGCTGATGGGCAGTGCAGCTGCTTCCACTTGGGAATGTTTCCAGTGGAACAGGGAGGGAATTCTGAGAAGCTTCCACCCACTGCACGTTATTGCTGGATAAAAGGTGAGGCAGCAAAGGATCAACAAAGGGAGATTTCAGCAAGACAAAGTCCAGACAGAGAGGCTGCAAGTGTGGCTGGGGCTGCTAAACTGGGAAAACTGCAAGGTCAGGCTGTGGGAACATGGATTATACTGAGGTCTGGAACTGGTGTTGGGAAGAGAGGGAGAAGGAGAAGGAGAAGGAGAAGGAGAAGGAGAAGGAGAAGGAGAAGGAGAAGGAGAAGGAGAAGGAGAAGGAGAAGGAGAAGGAGAAGGAGAAGGAGAAGGAGAAGGAGAAGGAGGAGAGAAAGGGCCCAAAGTAACTGCACAGTGAATTTCCTTACCATGAGCCAGGCTCATTCCCTGAGCTGACCAATATCTCCGAGCTCCCCTTCATGGCACAGCCCTGCCAGTAAAGAACAGAAGTTCCTGCTGCTCCCACTGGAATTCTGTAGCGTGCCTGGCATTCCATACGTTATGCTGCCTGAGAATTCCTGCAGCCGTCCTCGGGAAGAGCAGTTCACTGCCACAGGAGGAACAAGAGGAAAGCAGCTGCCACTCTCGGGTTCTGTGCCCTGTAAAAAGTAAAACCAGATAAAGATCAAAGCTCCGTAAAGCTGGAACCATCTCCAACCTCGGGACAGCACTTCTGTGGGAAAAGCGTGGATGGGCAATTAGGAAGGAGATGATCATGCAAATGGGTAAGGGGGGGGAATTAAATTCTGCTGCTTTCTGATTGAGGCCTGCTTCAATTTGCAGCCTTTATAATATCAGTTTAATGGGACTTTTTGTGCTTTAAAGAGGTTTTTATTAGCTGGGGGTTGTCCCTGCCTGGACTGAGGCACAGCACAATGAGTCTCCTGCCTCCTGAAGCCGTGTCGTTATCCCAGCATCTGAAATTAAAAACCAGCACTCTGGGAAACCTCTCTACTCTGAGGAGAAGTGTGAGGAGCGTTTGGGTCTGTGGAGAGCCTGGAACAGCTCTGAGAGACACCAAACATCCTGTGGATCCCAATAAACAGCAAAACATTCCAGCAGCTCCTTCCAACACCGCCCTTGTAGGGAACTCTGTCACCCCAGTGGGTATTTGTGGGAGTAAGGAAGAAATCCCACTAATGACCTCAGTGTGATCACCTCTGGTTCGTCTGGGGATAAATCTCCTTTATCCTTCTGGGAGAATAAAGGAATCCAATGCTGCCTTAATCCCCAGCTCCTCAGAGTCTGCATTTCCAGAATCCATCTCCTGGCCCAGCATGGGAAGGGTTGTCCAGCGCTGGAACAGCTGCCCAGGGCAGTGGTGGAGTCACCAACCCTGGAAGTGCTCATAAAATACATGGATATGGCACTTGAGTGTTCATAAAATACCTGGGTAAATACATGGGTAAATATAGGAATAAATACATGGGTAAATACGTGGATAAAAATATGGATAAATGTATATGGATAAACATATATGGATAATCCATGGATAAATTTAGGGATAAATATGTAGGGATAAATATGTATGGATAAATACAGACCTTGCTTCCCTGAACACCAGGAGAGCCGGTGTTTTACCCAGATCCCAGTGCCCTGCACGGCTGCGCTGACACGAGCGCAGGCTGACCGTTCCGCCCAGCACCATCCCTCATTTTCCTCCCACGGCTCCCCAAGCATCCCCAAACCACCCCAGCGTGTCTGTGCCGGGGCCAGGGCCTGCCCCGAGCCCGACCAGAGGCTGTCACCCAGCCCTGCACCAGCTCCCACCCCCGGGTGAGCTGGGAATGCACTGAGAGCTCGGCTCCCCGGGCTCCCCAGCACCCAAACCGGTCCTCAGACACACAGAAATGCCCAACCTGCCCCTCTGGGCACAGCCAAACACCACAATTCCATCATCCCCAAGCAACTCTGGCACTTGCCTCTTCACCTCCGCCCATTTCCAGTAGCCGGGGATAGGACCGGGCTGTCAGAAATAGCATTCCCTAGGCAGTTCATCCCAGCGCAGAGGAGAAGAGGAGCCTGTCCCTGACCCACACCATGGGCAGGACAAGGGGGGCCCTAGCTGGCTTTGCCTACTCCAGCACCAAAGCTCTTGGTCCCAAAGATGGGGCGAGTTCAGTGGTTTTTCCTGTCCTGAAAGAGAGCAGAAAAGGGAAGTTAATCCCACTGTGGAATCCAAGACTCCTGCATTTCCTATTTCTGCTCTGATTGCTCACCGTGGAGTTTTAGCCATGGAAAAAAAAAGGAGAATGACACCATATCAAATAAAAAGTGTCCTTTTCCAGCATTTTTATTCCAGGCATTAAAAGGATGCTCATTTCTCTTCTAGCATTGTTTCCCTCATTTTAGGAGAACCGTTTTCATCCCAGGCCCCACTCGTCAGTTGTTCGATCCTCTGGCACTGGATTTGGACAAAAGAAGGGACGCACCTGGACTGCAGGAAATCACTGAGAGAAACCCTTCCAAAACGTGACAGAGAAAAACAACAGGAGATGCAGGAAGACACATCCCTCATTTGCACGTCTGGAACGCTTTTCTAAAGACTTCTCTGCATCTGGATGCTCTTTGCTCTTGGCTTTCTTCACAGGAATGCATTTGCTGCTAAACATGTCTCAGACCCTTACCTGATCGGGATAAGGTGGGATGGAGATGAAGACTCCCACAGGGAATAGCCAGGGAGATGCAGGGCCTGGGAACATCAAGGACGGAGAAGAGAAGGAACAGGGATTGTTTTTCTTGTTTAGAGCCAGCAGTGCTGTGAGCTTGGAGAACACACGGCACCGCAGGGATCCAGGGCAGGAGCGGGATAACTGCGGGATAAGGGGAATCTGCTCCCACTCCAGGGCTGTGCCAGTGAAGGAGGGGAATTTTTTAGTGCCTTCATTACACACAAAAACCAAACCCAGCACCACCGAGCTGGACTTTCGTGAGCCGCAAAACAAAGCGGCCCCTGGCCTTTGGGGGAACACAACCTCACCGAGTCACGGAGCCAGGGGATGACACTTGGGAATGATCCTTGCTGCTGCCTGCAGGCAAATCGGATGAGGGAGCCACAGGAGCTGCGGGGTTTCCTGCTCTTCCTGCAACGCCATCGGTCCAGACCAGGAGACCTTTCCTGGAACAGATCTTCCCTGTAAAGGGAGCTACACCAAAGCTCAAGCCCTCATTTAGAGACCCTTGGAAAAGCAAAGGTGAGAGGGGATTACCTGGAGCCCCAGGGGACCGAGGCGAAGGCAATGAAGAAGCAGACAGCAAAGTGCTTCCACTGCTTCTCACTCCAGCAAAGGGAACATCCCTGGAATTTCATGGCCAGCGTCGCTCCCAAACCCCACAGGTGAACCCACACGTACTCCAGGACTGATCTCCTTCAAACTTCCAGCAGCACAGACTCACCGGGAGGAACTGCGATCCAAGGACACACATCAGCAACCGTCTTCCCGCTTGCCCCTCTCTCCACATTTTCCCTTTCCAGCGGGATGCAGGTGCCACCCCCCAGAGGCAGGAAAACTGCCTTGCAATCCGCTACAAAACCTGCCTGGAAAGCCCAGGATGCCCGGAGCCAGCAGCCGTTTCTCCTGGAGCTCCTGCTGACAGGCATTTGAAGCCTGCTGTGCCTCACAGCTGCTTTTCTGCCAAGGGCATTCCCATCTTTTCTTTTTTAGCCCAAAGAAAGGTTTGCAAAGCTGAGTTTTGTGAGAAGCGCTTCATATTTGGATCGTTCTTAACTTGGAGTTTCCCTTGGCACCAAAATCAGGGGCTCACCTTTTGCTTGGAGCTTGGCTGAAGTCCTCAGCAATGCCAGGGAATGTGGCCATTGGAGGCTTTGGGCAGATTTGGCTCATCTGCCTTTTTAGGCCTTGTTTCTTTCTCTCAGCCTTCCCACTGGATTGTGGCCTCCGAGGAATACGTAAAATCCCATTCCATTCCTATTCTTTCGGACAATTTTTTGTACCGTCCCTGTACAAAACGAGGCCCCCTGTTCGGATGCTTTTCCCCACCGTTCCCCGGCACTTTCATCTGCCGGTGCATTCCCTGCGTTGCTTGGGCTCTTCCCAGCTCTCTGAGCTCCTTCACAAGGCAGGAGATCGATTTGGCCCAGGAACTAAACCCTCCCGAGGAATTGTCTGATGCCATCTCCGCATTTGACACCTGATCCTTGTGCTCAAAGGATCCCTCTTTCTTCCCTTCAGCCAATTCCAAGGCTCGCTGCCCCCAGCTGCGATCAGGCCCCAGCCTGATCCCTGCAGTCTTCCCTGCCGGGATCCTGCTCAGGAATCCCTGGGCTACAAATGTAAGAATTCATTCTTCCCACCCCTGCCCAGTTCCAAAGGATTTGGTGTCTGCCTTACCCGGCTGGAGCCTGCTTCCAACTCTGTTCTTGCTGCTTCTGCTGCTTTCCAGTTCCCAGGAATTCCACCGACGGAGCGACAGCGTTTTCCAGCTCCGCCAGGATTCCCTCTGCTGCGTTTGGGTGCTGGAAGGATATCAAAACCAGGCTCTCTGGGGCTTTACTATCAGGAAATTACATCCCCGGATTTGTTCATTTCCAAATATTATCTCTTCCCAACAAAGCACTGGGCATCCAAGGAATACAGAAAGTGATGGGCTGACCACTGCTTACTCCTCTGGAATGTCAGAGCTTGGAAAAAAAGGGCACTTGAGGCTTCTCCTGGTGCTGCCCGTGAGGTGTATTTTACTTGAGAGCCCCTTCCCGTGTCTTTCCCTGTATCCACCAAAAAATCCACCCCTTCATTCCCCAGCTGCTTGCTTCCTCTTTTCCTGTATCCAACAGAATTTTAACAGGTCAATAGTCCCCTCTGGAAGAGCACCTTTCATTCCAAACCTAAGAACAAACGAATCACTTCCCTTCCACCGTCCTTATTAGGATTCCACTGAGAGCAGTGGATGGAAAATGATCCTCTCCTGGTCCCTGCTGGATTCCCGGAGCAGGGATCCTTTCCCTCTTTCCCCCCACCACGGTGCCCTCCTTCCCCTCCCGCCCCACCCCACACCCTTTTCAGGCTTTGTTCCACAGCTTTTGCCTCCAGGCCTCAGATCCTTTCGTTCTCCACGAGCTCCCAGCAGCTCCACAGCCTTTCCTCTCCCATCCCGACCATTTCTCCGGGAATGGAGCTCCGCATTTCAATTGCCTTCTCTTTTCTCTGACAATTCCCACCAATCCAGAAGACCTAAAGCTGACACAAGGAACACTCGGTGCCCACAAATCCAAACCCAGACCCGGCCATCCCCAAACCAGCAACTCCCGGACAATTTGCGTTCATTCCAACCTAACACTGAGGACTCACCCAACCCTTCAAAATTCCCAAGAAATATCCTGTTGCCTTCACAGCTCCCAGGGGATTCTGCTTCGTGCTCACACGAAGGATTTGGGACTTCCCTGAAAAAACCCGTGCAGGGCACGCCGGAATCCCCGATCCCGTGAATCCGGGGAGCGTTAAAAGCTCGGTCCAGCCTGGGCCCCCGAAAATTTTTGCCAAGTATCCCCCAAGTCCTCGGGATAACAGAACTCTCTGGTACTGCATTTTTGGCGTTGTAAAGCCTGGAATTCCTTTATTCCTAGTGCTGGGCTCTGCATATGGCTGAGAAAATCCCGGCCTCCACACAGACCCAGATTCCAAACTTTTTGATACATTTCAGCAAGCCGAGAAATTCACCTTCCCTACTTCTTCTTAAGGGCATCCTTCTCTTCCCTTACCCGGCGTGCTCTCTCCCACTGGGGGTGGGTTTTCCCCTTCCCATGCCAATTAGTCCCTACTTCTAGGAGGTTTAGGTACCTTTCTTCCCTGGGACGGATTTCTTAACACAGCTACCGAGGCTTTGGGAGTCTCCTTTATCTTCTACTTTCTGGATCCATAAATGCCACAATCCAGACGCCCAACTTCAACAAGACATCCTTTCTACCTAAAAACACACACTCTCAACTCTTAGATCTTTTAAAGTTTTACCCCCGCAAAATTCCCCTATTTTTCCACCACTGAATTCCTCAGTCCTGCTTCCAAGGATTTCTTGAATACCACGGGGCTTTTCTCAAGATTTACCCCCACGACCTTCCCTACGTGCCCACTGCTCATCACCTCATTTTTCCCTCAATGTGGTCGTTCTCCACCCCAGAGAGTTTGTCAAGTGTTGCCTCCAAAATGTTCCCCATCTCTCCACTACTCAGTTCCCCATTTTGCCTCCAAAATATTCAATCTGTCCCCTCCACATTGCATCCACTTTTACCCCCAGCGTTTTACTTCCTCTACAATATTGATTCAACCTTTTCCACCCCAAAAATCTGCATTCTCTCCCTTAAACAGCACCTCAGCTTTTCCCTCAAAAATGCCCCAGAGGGAAACTCAGATTCAGCCCCCAAACTCCCATTTGCCTACACAAACAGTTCTTGTGGCCCCTCTCAATTCCCCCAGGCTTTCAGCTAAAGGAAGAACTGGAAGCCTATTCCCTCATCTCCACCCTTGTTTTGCTTTCCTGGAAAACCTTGCGATCCCACACTTTCTCCAAGAGATCTGCTGGGACTACTGGAAGGTTTGCTC